>NC_034175.2:16721113-16877243 GCF_002021735.2 Oncorhynchus kisutch | reverse complement strand
TTTGCGGTGGTGAGGCTGCATGGAGGCATCGATCCAAACACCTACATGTAAATGGAAAAAAGCATACGAGGACGCTTGACATTCAGCATTAAGTGTGATGCTCTGCGCCCACCGGATTAGGCGTGGTCGTTTTCATCTGAAGGGCCCAACATGTTGGGACAAAACCAACTGCCAATCCTGGTTGTGACTGAACTACTGTGACTCACCTCTGCAAAGTTAAACACAGGGTGGAAAGGGAGGCCTATGCCATTTCAGAGAAAAGTGCTTCAGAGTGAGGCTAAAGATTTTGCATGAACTTTATACAGTAACAGGCCTAACATGTCTTAGGCCTATAGTACATGTACTGCTTCAGTGGATTGAATAGATTTAGTTCTGAAGATGCAGATTCCAGCTCTCATCCAAAATAACAGCATAATGACCTACAAGACATCAGTCTCACTTTCACGCCGGCCTCTTCAGTGTGACACGCAGTAAACAGATGGGAAAGACAGAAAAACATCTCATGTCCTTTCAGCTAAGCTCGGGTCATATACCACCTTCAGCACAACGGGTCAAACAGTGCACTAGACTCTGGTCAAACACCACGCAACAGGTAGCAACAACACTTGGGAGTGTTTAAGTTTGTCATTTGCTGATTGGTTGCTCTTGTGCCTCGTCTCGGAGTGGACGTACAGGTTGGCAAATGGCAGAGGGTCACCAGGTTGGCAGGTGGAAGAATGTTACCAGGTAGCAGAGGGTAGCAAGGTGGTGAATAGACCTTTATCCCAGCACCAGGTTGACTATGGGCTTCCCCATCACCAGCTGGTCCTTTCAAAACCTCATAAGCTTTCCCTCCGCCATCAGCGACACCAGATCGTGGACAGGTTGGGAAAAAGGACAACCTTTTACAGCGTACTCCTCATAGTTTTGGATGCTGGAGTAACAGGACTAAAGACTTCATTTTGAATGGCAGGGTTAGCTGACGCCAACACTTGTTGCTATAGCCTACCTAAGGTTACGGGAGAAGCAGTAGCTAAAGATACACCCATGATTAATAGACTACGAGTAGTGATGCACCGATATGACATTTTTGGCTGATACGATATCTGATATTTTCCTTGCCAAAGAAAACGATACCGATATTTAAAATTACTATGGCCTTTTAAGAATTCTAGTACAGTTAAAAAGTTAACATACACAAGCAGTGGTCTAAGGCACTGCATCTCAGTGCAAGAGGCGTCACTACAGTCCCTGGTTCGAATCCAGGCTGTATCACATCCGGCAGTGATTGGAAGTTCCATAGGGCGGCGCACAATTGGCCCAGCGTCGTCCGGGTTTGGCCGGGGTAGGCAGTCATTGTAAATTAGAATTTGTTCTCGACTGACTTGCCTAGTTAAATAAAGGTTATACACACACCAAAAAGTTATTTTGTTGGCATTTACGCATGTCCCCATTTCCAGTAAAACATCAAAACCTAATTCTTTCACTTACTTGCTGTGCAGTTTCGTTGTTCATTTGTTCAGTCTTTTCATTCTCAACCAGGATTTCTATGGAACGCCATTTGGGTCTTTGCGTGTCAAAAAAGATACTATTTAACACTATTTTGTGTGTTAAAGAAGTTTGTTGACCAATCAGGGCCTGAATATGACTGCACATCACATAATTTAACGTGTTCATTCCTTTTTTTACATAGTTATTACACATTGATTACACTATCACTCGTATTTCATGTCACAACGATTCATTGATACATATGCTATGATGCTGGTAAAGTTGTCTCGCGCACCTACAGTGCTGGTCATAAAAAAAGCTAGCTAGCTCATGGATGCAAACAATTTTCTTCCCCAAAATGACACTTTCAGTAGCTATAGTTAGCTAGCTAACTATATAGCTCTGTGTCATCTAAAATATCCATAATTTATAAAACAGTTCTTATTTGATTAAATGGTGGTCGGACCTTGCGGTTAGCCTTCAAACAGTATAATTCTACTATTTGTATTCATTTGCATCACTGTCAATGACTACTTAAATTTTTGGGGCAAACTACAAATTCCAATTGTGCTTATTAATCCTTATTGTGGCTAGCTTCACAACACATAACCCGGTCCGGTCGAGCCTCACTAGCCAGATGAAGCTAGCTGGCTGCTTATAACGTTAACCCTGTCGCCCAAAGCTAAGTAGCTGGCTAGCTATTTATTTTCATGAACTGAAGTTCAATTTCAATAGGCGAACAACAATACTTACTCACACGGATTCCTAAATCATTGCTAAGAATAATGAAAATGACTGCAGTTTCTACTGGTCGTTGTTTTCAGGCTGCATTGTATTGGTACTAGCTAGGTAACAAGTTAAAGTTAGCTACCACAGAATAAAATAATGCTTTATTACCAAGCCGTGTTTTGCTTGTTTGATGAATTTTTGTACAGCTTTGACAGTGCTACTGCATATTTTTTGACACGCAAAGACCCAAACGGCATTACATAGTACGCTATTAGCTTCTTGACATATATTGACGCTATTACATTGTACCTCCGTTAGGGGCAATATCTGAAAAATAGAGCACTTGGTAGTGTTAACCGGTGCTCGACCAGTCGGCGAACAGTTGATTGTCAAGGGCTACGAATGCCATTATCGTAGCTTTAATAGATTTTGACTTTGAGCTGTCTCGCTGAAATTTTGTTACTCTTTCAAATGACTGACTTGTTGACAGCTCGATCCACACAGCAGACATTGTGGGGTAGTTTAGGAATGCTGTGTTGCACGTATAGCGCAATATTTTGCATCATTAAGTCATGTACCTTCATTATATAGGTATGCACTAGAGGTCGACCGATTCATCGGAATGGCCGATTAATTAGGGCCGATTTCAAGCTTTCATAACAATCGGTAATCTGCATTTTTGGACACTGATCATGGCCGATTACATTGCACTCCACGAGGAGACTGCGTGGCAGGCTGACTACCTGTTATGCGAATGCAGCAAGGAGCCAAGGTAAAGTGCTAGCTAGCATTAAACGTATCTTACAAAAAAAAACAATCAACCTTAAGATAATCACTAGTTAACTAGTAATATCATCAACCCTGTGGAGTTATCTAGCTTGTCCTGCGCTGCATATAATCGATGCGGTGCCTGTTAATTTATCATTGAATCATAGCTTACTTCGCCAAACAGGTGATTTAACAAGTGCATTCGTGAAAAAAGCAGTCTTTGCACCAATGTGTACCTAACCATAAATATCAACGCCTTTCTTAAAATCAATACACAAGTATATATTTTTAAACCTGCATATTTAGTTCATATTGCCTGCTAACATACATTTCTTTTAACTAGGGAAATTATGTCACATCTTGCGTTCTGTGCAACAGAGTCAGGGTATATGCAGCAGTTTGGGCCGCCTGGCTCGTTGCGAACTGTGTGAAGACCATTTCTTCCTAACAAAGACGGTCAACTTCGCCAAACGGGGGATGATTTAACAAAAGCGCATTTGCGAGAAAAAGAAATCAATCGTTGCACGAATGTACCTAACCATAAACATCAATGCCTTTCTTAAAATCAATACACAGAAGTATATATTTTTAAACGTGCATACATATTTAGTTAAAATAAATTCATGTTAGCAGGCAATATTAAATTAAAGGAAATTGTGGCCACCTGGCTCGTTGCAAACTAATTTGCCAGAATTGTACGTAATTATGACATAACATTGAAGGTTGTGCAATGTAACAGCAATATCTAGACTTATGGATGCCACCCGTTAGATAAAATACAGAATGGTTCCGTATTTCACTGAAAGAATAACCTTTTTTTTTTCTTCTTCTAAATTATAGTTTCCGGATTTGACCATATTAATGACTTAAGGCTCGTATTTCTGTGTGTCTATTATATCATAATTTAGTCTATGATTTGATAGAGCAGTCCGAGTGGTGGTAGGCAGCAGCAGGCTCGTAAGCATTCATTCAAACAGCACTTTACGGCATTTGCCAGCAGCTCTTCGCAATGCTTATTGCGCTGTTTATGACTTCAAGCCTATCAACTCCCGAGATTAGGCTGGCAATTACTAAAGTACCTATTAGAACATCCTATCGTCAAAGATAAGAAATACAAAATGGTATAGAGAGAAATAGTCCTATAATAACTACAACCTAAAACTTCTTACCTAGGAATATTGAAGACTCACGTCAAAAGGATCCACCAGCTTTCATATGTTCACATGTTCTGAGCAAGGAACTTAAACTTAAACATTTGCTTTTTTACATGGCACATATTGCACTTTTACTTTCTTCTCCAACACTGTTTTTGCATTATTTAAACCAAATTGAACATGTTTAATTTATTTGAGATTAAATTGATGTATTATATCACGTTAAAATAGGTGTTCATTCAGTATTGTTGTAATTGTCATTCTTACAAATCGGTATCGGTGTAGAAAAAAAATCGTAATCGGTAGACCTCTAGTATGCACTACAGCTTTCACGTGGGTTTTGCACATCTGGCTTTAAACTAGACATCGGCCGATACCGATGTTGGCATTTTCAGCTAATATTGTCCGATTCCGATATGTTCACTGATATATCGTGCATCCCTAATTACGAGCTCTGTCCTCTCACTCTTTCAAGTTTATTTTTCTAGACATTTCGCCAAGAAGCAGATTGAGGTTGTGAAAATATAACCAACATTGGGCAGACATGAAAATAGGACAACTTAGGGAAAGTCAACACTCATGTTAATTATTTTCCCCACAATGTTTTCTATGTTAGGTTTATATGAGTGTGTGGGGAGGGCCTAATGAACACAGTTGCCACCCAACATCTTCCTGAGGCAACATCAAGGCCAATAATGCTAACATTTTCCATAGGTAGGAGGGCATCCAATTACATGGTGTAATGGTCATAATAAACTAATGGTATAGGAGACACTGCCTACAAACAGCTTTAAAAAGGCCTGGCTCTCATAATGAATGGTTCCTTGCCCTTACCTTCCTGTAACGTTGAACAGAAGAGGCACCCAATGCAAAACAGTCTTCTTTCAGTCTCAAATTGGGAGACAGTACATCTAAAAATAACCCAAGGTTTCCCCAGATGGGTCACCATTGCAAAACCCTTGTCTTCATGAAGCAGACAGAGGGAAGCAGCAGGGGACATTCAACCTTTCTTCTCAATGCTGGGCTACAACATTAATTAGCCTAACTGTCAGACACTAGAAAACTTGTTGAGGATCACTGTTTGAGTCAAAGTGCAATGCAGTTCTATACCGGCCCATGTCTCATGAACCCTGGCAAGACAGAGAACTGACTCCGATACCAAGAGAATGAAAGTGCCGGAAGAAAGAGAGGTGTTTGTATGCTCTAACCCAAACAGAAATCTCCAAAACAAGCAAAACCAATTAAGAGAGTTATGTTGTTGACAAGGATGCTGCTGCTTTTGCATATGAGAGGTCAAAGACAGGCAGAAACTGCTTCGCCAATAGAAATCCCCGATCACGCTTGTAGGTGATGTCATGGCGACGTTGGCTAGCTAAGCTCATGTGTAGAAACACGTCAGCAGGTCTAACGGTCGTCTTGCGCCAAACTTCGCATGTGCAGGCCGTCAAAGCAAAGGCACTCAACATAAAGTTGTTTTTTGACGAAAATCAAAACATGTTAGTTTGTCAATTTCAGAGGTTGGAGTAAAAACATGTTCAACTACTTATTAAGACATTGACTTGAATCTAAGTTGTGCCTTTAGACTGAGAAAATTAACTACTAAGAAAGAATTTCACTTCTCTCATTGACTGCTCAAACACCAAACTGTCTGCTTAGTCTATTTCACAGACGTTTCTGGAAGTCTCGCGATGTTGCGCCTCTGGGTTTATAAACTCGTGGTGTGGTAGCTTATCAACCTCACTGTTCGGATGGGGCTCATGTTTTTGGTGTATGCACAGTTTGCCACAGCCTCCTCCTACAGAGGAAGTAATTACCCTGCACACATTAATCTGAAGAGATGAGCATCAAGTGATTTTTACACCGCTCACCAAAATACGAATTAATGACCTTAAAGCGGCAATCAGCAGGTAAAACAATAAAGTGACCTCCCCACCAGTTTCAGTAAAAAGTTCAAGGATGGGGCTTGAGAAATCTAACCACTCAAATTCATAGACAGAGCTATGGATGCAAGGATTCACCATCCATTATATATCAGAATTATAGTTTTAACCATGTTTTAAGGCTATATAGCATTTGTATTTACTTTGTTGACAAACAGTGGGAGTAAAACATGTTTATAGTTTGGGTTCTGATGGGGTACGACAGCTGAACTTAGGTCATGAGACATTTATAAGTTAAATTCTTCAAGAATCAATGGGCATATATAATTCACACTGAGTGTACAAAACATTAAGAAAACCTGCTCTTTTCATGACAAACTGACCAGGTGCATCCAGTTGAAACATATGATCCCTTATTGATCAGTGTAGATGAAGGGGGAGAGGATGTTGATGCCTTGAGACAATTGAGACTAATTGTGTGTGCCATTATAAGGGTGATTAGGCAAGACAAAAGATTTAAGTGCCTTTGAACAGGGTATGGTAGTAGGTGCCAGGCTCACCGGTTTGTGTCAAGAACTGCAACACTGCTGGGTTTTTCAGTAGTTTCCTGTGTGTATCAAGAATGGTTCACCACCAAAAGGACATCCAGCCAACTTGACAACTGTGGAAAACATTGGAATGAACACAGGACAGTATCCCAGTGGAACGCTTTCGACACCTTGGAGATTTCATGTTCTGAGGGCAAAAAAAAAGGTGGGTGCAAGTCAATATTAGGAAGGTGTTTGTAATGTTTTGTACACTCAGTGCATAAGTCTAAAATGTATGTAGAAACTGCTGCTTGCCCCTTTAACTGAAGGAAGCATTGCGTGAAAGACGGAGGATAGCATAATTCAACCAGACAGGAAGAGAAGATTTGCCTCAAGCATTTCAGCTATTAAAGTGAAAGTGTGACTGCCAAGCTCATGATTCACTACACCTTGGACCATGTAGCACAGGTTGTATGAGAGGATAAGCACACCCTCACTGTATATGTGAGACATTTGACTTCACCACCACCCCCACTAGCAGGTGTTTATGTAAGCTGAAGTACAGTACAGCTACAGGCCTATGCCTCCTCACAGAGACACCTAAAGAATTCAGGCTACTACTTCACTACACCCAAGTCTCTGCTCTCCATTCTCTAAGCTAATGCCCACTCTGCAGCCAGCCACAATCACCAAGGGTCAGACAGCCAGAAAAAAATATGTTGAGTCCTTGGAACTGACAGGTACCATTTCATTGTAGTGTAGCACGGTATACCGAGCTTTCAGTCGTTTTTCAATATTAGAAATTGAAAGTTTGTTACTAGAATGTGTTACTTTCGGTACTTCTGTCAGTGTCAAATGTGCCTAACGTCATCTACTGATTGAGAGAGGATCAAGTATGTCTATCAGGGCAGCCGATGTCCCCTAACAGCGAGAGAGCAACCGCCCTGCTCCACTTACTCTTTGCTAGCTCTAGCCTGGCCTGAGGAACCACTGCACTCAATAGCATTACAGGCTAAAACACTTGCAAGAAGATACCGGTAGCTTCCGAGAAGCGCAGCGGTCTAAGGCACTGCATTTCAGTGCTAGAGGCGTCACTACAGACCCTGGTTCGATTCCAGGCTGTATCACAACCGGACATGATTGGGATTGATTGAGTCGTCCGGGTTAGGGTTTGGATGGGGTAGGTCTTCATTCTAAATAAGAATTTGTTCTTAACTAACTTGCCTAGTTAAATGACAACATTAGTTGGTGATGGGTTTTCAGATCGAAAGTTGAGGGACAAAAAGCAAACTTTATCCCCATTATCTGATAGGTGGGGTAGTAGATGCAGAGGCTTGCTTATGGCTCAGCTCAGGCGCTGACATATACACATCATTTACACACACAGTGAGAGAGGTCAGCTCAGACAGATTCAGCTTAGAGGCACCCAGCTCATAAGCTCCATTAGCTGCAGATTAGAATGGAAAACGAATGTGTTTATACAACAAAATGTCAGTGCATCGAATCGTATCGTTTCGTTCCTCTAATCAAACCGAGTCGTTTAAAACCGAAACATATTGTTCCTGTATCGTATTGGCGCCCATGTATGTACTGAATCGTCAAGAAAGGGAAAGTTGCACATCCCTAAGATTTACCACTCAAATAAATGATTAGCGTTATGTAGTTAAAAAAAACAAAAAATTGAACCAAAACTCATTGTAATGCAATGATATTGAACTCAAAAGATCTGTCTGTATCAAGTGACATTACTTGACTTTGGCTGATACGCCTTCTTTATTTGTTGTGGTATCGAGTATCGAAGACAAAATTCTGGTATCGTGACAACACTACTGCACTGTGTTATTGTCAGCTTACAACAAACAACTTCATCCTCGCTTACCTCTGCGGAGGAAATACAGCCTTACAGCAGAGGACACACTCATGGCTTACCATGAGCACAGCATGTCTACAGAGGATTTTATGATCACAATATGAGATAAGGGGGTTGGAAATATGTTGTGTGAAGTGGCTGTTTATGTGATATCTAAAACAGGTGTGCAGTGCAGGCACATTGACCTGTTGAATAGGACAGGGCTAAGTTGAGGTCAAACCCGTCACTGCAAATATGGGGGGGGGGGGGGGGGGGGTTGGTAACCTTTCAAAACAAGCCATTTGACCTAATGGCCTCTGATGATATAGTGGCATGATGGCATTTTCACTTCACATTTAGGCTACTACAGTCGATATGGTACCCTTCCCCAGATCTGTGCCATGACACAATCCTGTCTCAGCACTCTACTGACAATTTCTTCGGCCTTGGATTTGCTCTGACAGGCACTGTCAACTGTGGGACCTTGTATAGACTGGTGTGTGTACCTTTCCAAATCATGTCCAATCAATTGAATTCACCACAGGTAGACTCAAATCAAGTTGTATAAACATCTCAAGGATAATCAATGGAAACAGGATTCATCCATGTCAGAATAAGGCTGTAACGTAACAAACATTGGAAAAGGGGAAGGGGTCTGAATAGTTTCTGAATGCACTGCATTTGTAAAATCCCAATAGAGAATACCAACTAAATGCTAAAGAGCGCATTGTAAACATGTTGTACAGTTTCTGAACTAAACAAGTAACTCAAAAATACTACTCACTAATTTGGCTGCACACAAAACAAATATTTGCCAGCAAGGCTCTTGGTCCAGGATGGGATTCTCTGCTGCTACCAAGCTAATGCTTGATTTTGGAATAAGCTAACCACTCAGCTAGATAGCTAGCTAGCTACTAAATTTCCACACCAAATGCACAACTGCAGACATTTCGCACATTTTAGACTTAACATACGTTATTAGATATCTAGCTGGCAAAAATGTTGTTCTGAATTCCATATTGTAATCAGATCCCCTGACGCATGCTGCACAACAGTGAGTGACTCACAAGGCTCCGATCTCTCGTCGTAGTTTGCTTGTAAACAAACACCATGTGACACGTGACTGGGGACTACCGTAAACTTCATAAAAATGTGATAGGTTAACTATATTACGCAATGTTCTTTATCTCCTATAGTATTGCACAAGTTGACTGCAGGTATTTACTTCAAAAGTATCTACACATTTTAAAATGTATTAAAAAAAAACGAATAAATAGTTTCAACAGTATTGAAAAACCATCCCGTGGCTTTTTCCAAATACCCTGACATATGGTATACTGCCCAAGCCTAATTCGTGACATGCACAATGGCTTGGGACTGTTGTGGATGTGCTCTCTAAACCAGAGCAAAAGGACAGTGCATTTACAGAATACAGGGAGGGCCCTTATCAATCCAACAGCAACCAGGTTTGATTTGAATTTCAGTCTAACCTTTGTTAGGGGACCTCTACCTTCAAGTGAAGGTGTGGGACATTCCACTGTGTAAATTATTACAGTGAAGCCACCTGTAAATAGGCTAAATTATAACCTTGTGCAGGTGAGAGCTTAAATTTAAAAAATAAACACTGGTTTGAGGGAAAAAAAAAAAAAAAACTCTACTCTTAAAATGGCAAATAATTATTCAGCTACTATTCTCTACCGAGAACCTTGGAGGGAAAGATTTAGTCCTTGCCATAACTTTGCTGACTAAGAAGCTAGTAAAAAAAAGCATTAGGCAGAAAGGATGTAAACTTTGACTAGAGGGGAAGCCACCCCCCAGTGTTGTGGGGCTAGGCTACATAAAACCTCTGAATCGATTTAATGGAACAGGCGATGGATCATGGGATTCGATTTGAATTGACAAAAATAATTTAATGATTGTCAAAGACAAAGTGCCTGACCCAAATTAACTTGGCTTAAACCTTTGAGGTCACCACCCTTTGACTTCAACTGCCTCTCAGGCCAAAAGTTGACACGCTATAAATGATCAAAGTACCTTTTTGTCTTAACATTATTTCTTAGGCTAGGCCTATAGGTTGACAACATAATTTCAACCTCTACAATTTCCAGTATAGGCAGCGTGGGAGCTTTAGTAAGTCTATGCATTAGCTCAGACCGCTCACAGGGTTGTAAAATCACCATGGAGATCAAGAGTCCGACTGACACGCCTCTTTCCAACCGAGTTATAGTAGAGGTCAAAGGGCACTGTGTCATGTGGTTGATCCTTAAGCTCTCTGCTTCTATGTGGAGAAGTTGTTGTTACTCATACCACTCACTCAGAAAGCTATGATCGCTCCCTCAGCAGCAGCATTCACTACAGATTGATGTTTAAAGTGAAGTAAAAAAGGGTAGCTGAGCTCCATATGGTGTTTGAGTATGAATACATTATATTTTCTGATGACATGTGAAATGGCTGCTCTTCCAAACGCTTTCCAGGTTTTTGGTAGCGCTCGTTAAACTCAACCATGGTGTCTGTAGGAGCAGAAACTGCGAGGATTTATCTACACAGGAATGCACCATAACAACATCTGTTACACTCATTCAGACGTGCTTATGCGTTCATCATATTCACTTCTGGGACATTTTAATACAAAAGGTAGCAAAGAATGGTAAAAAGGTTGAGTGGTAAGGCTTGCAGTTAGCCACGTTAAAATAAAACTGTCTGTTAATAGCAAGAAAAAAACTAGGCTACTCACGGCCCATCTTGCTAACTGTTTGTTTACCTTCATGTGGCTAAAAGTGAAGTTGTCACAAGTGAAATCCTCTCAATGAGACAAAAAAGAATAAATCAGATGTAAAAAGGCCCTGCAAAAGTGAGTCTGAATTGTGCTTTTTCAAAAACGCCAGGTTGGAGGCAGGCACAACAAACGCAGAAGTGAAATGCTTACATAATATGAAAAACCCTCCTGTTGCGACAGGAAACTATTTACTATTACATTATAGGCCTTTCTGTGACAGAACTACTTCCTGGTGAGAAAGATAGGCACAATTGACATACACTACACCGATAACTTTAGCAATACCTGTGAGCTACTAAAGCGAAGGCAACCTATTTGTTTCAGAGTGGGAAGTATTCTAGTGTATTTAATCTGCATCCATTTATAAACAGAGCCATATTGGATTACAGGAACCAGAGCAACATCCTGTACCGGTGCGGCAGAGCAGCAAGTTGCCTGAGGCTGGGAGGAGTCCTCCTGGGCAAGTCGACTGCATTTAGCCTCACCTAGGCCTAGCTGGTAGAAAACTGGTTTTACACCGTTAAGCTAAAAAAAAAAGAAAGGGGATAAAACCACTGTCAAGCAACTTATTGTAGGTGCCTCTTTTCAGATGCACATTTTATGCTTTGCCTCTGACCACGTGAAACTACACGAGGGGGGAAAAAAATGACAGCACCTTCATTCAATAGGCAATGGCCTATTGACACACTTGCACAACGTTGTCCTTTTGCCCTAAGCCATCTAGGCTACTCTACAGTTATGAATGAGCAGCATCAGGAACTGGGTAGTCGTGTGCGTTTCGTACCAGAGCAAAAGCAACTGCTAGATTGCTCAATACCTCAAATTTTGACATAATTGTACAAGGCTGATGCTCTGACCAGGTGAAAAACTAGCTAACTGATGTCGTAATCGCAATTTCTTAATCTTGGTCCTGGCAACTGAAAGAGTTGCATATTTTAGCCTTAGCACTACACAACGGATTCAAATCCTCAAAGCTTGATGAGTTAATCATTTGAATCAGTTGTGTAGTGCGAAGGCAAAAATATGCCATAAGCAGACGCATTTAGCCAAAGCGACTTGCAGTACACATGCATATATTTACGTAAGGGTGGTCCCGGGAATCGAAACCCACTATTCTGCTCTACAAACCGAGCAAGGATTTTAAAAATTATTTTTAAGTACACACCTTTGCCTCCCCGGGAGGAGGATAAAGTACATTTAATGATAGCTGAGCTGTCATTGTGGTGGTGTTCTGCATTCAAGTTTCTACAAGTTTAAATGGTGATTGATATTTGTCATGATTACTAGTTGGGTAGCTAGCTAAATGAGTTGAACCTATTTATGGCCGTTGTAAGCTCTCCAGCTACTTAAGTACTGGATGTGGTGATAAACAACAAAACGGCTAGCTATCTAAATTCTGTCTAATTAACTAGCCCAATAATGGACTAAAGGAGCCTAGCGTTAATCTCTATTCCATTCCACAGTGCCCTCTGCCACCTGGACAAGAGGAACATCTATGTGAGAATGCTGTTTATTGACTACATCTCAGCATTCCAACACCATAGTGCCCTCCAAGCTCATCAATAAGCTCAGGACCCTGGGACTGAACACATCCCTCTAACTGGATCCTGGACTTTCTGGCGGGCCGCTCCCAGGTAGTGAGGGTAGGCAATAACACATCCAGCATGCTGACCTTCAACATGGAGGCCCCTTGGGGGTGCATGCTTAGTCCCCTCCTGTAGCCATGCACAACTCCAACACCATCTTTAAGTTTGCTGACGACACAAAGGTGGTAGGCCTGATCACCAACGATGAGACAGCCTATAGGGAGGTGGTCAGTGACCTGGCAGTGTGGTGCCAGGACAACAACCTCTCCCTCAACGTCAGCAAGACAAAGTAGCGGATTGTGGACTACAGGAAACAGAGGGTCGAGTGGGTTGAGAGCTTCAAGTTCCTTGGAGTCCACATTACTAAAGGAACTATCATGGTCCAAACAGTCATGAAGAAGGTGCAACAATGCAGGAGGCTGAAAAGATTTGGCAATAGGTTCATGATGATACCAGTATCGCAAAAGGCGTTGGCAAGAAAATAAAACACAAAGCAGATTCAACTTCTTTAGGAAAACATACATCATGTTGGAAACAAACATCAGTCATCCAGAGACACATTGATTTATACTGAACTAAAATACTACATGTAAAGTGTTGTTCCCATGTTTCATGAACTGAAATAAAAAGATCCCTGGACCTCCACATCCGGCTTCTTCCACTGCGGGATTGACCTGCCCAGCTGATGAAACTGAGTAGTATTTCTGACTGTAATAAAGCCCTTTGTGGAGAAAACACATTCCCAGGCCCAGCCATGGCTACCCAGTCATATGAAATCCATAGATTAGGGCCTAATGAATTTATTTCAATTAACTGATTTCCTTATATGAACTGTAAATCAGTAAAATTATTGAAATTGTTGCATATTGCATTTATATTTTTTTCTGTATATTTTCCAACATATAGCACACAATATTTTACATACATCAGGTTTTTAAATGACCAAAGAGATTGGTTTACTTCGCGTTTTTATTTTTGACATTGAAAAAAATGTTCTGATCGCAACAGCCCTATTTGGCATGGGCCCTCAGATCCTCAAAAGGTTATACAGCTGCACTATTGAAAGGATCTTGAATGGTTGCACCACTTGGTATGGCAACTGCTTGGCATCCAACCACAAGGTGTTAATGGTAGTGCGTACGGCCCAGTGCATCACTGGGGACAAGCTCACTGCCATCAGGACCTCTATACTAGTCAGTGTCCTTAAATAAAATAAAAAACTCCCTAAAATTGTTAGACTCCAGCCACCCAGGTCATAGACTGTTCGCTCTGCTACTGCACAGCAAGCAGTACAGATGCACCAGGTCTGGAACCAAAAGTACCCTGAACTGCTTCTACCCCCAAGCCATACGACTAGTAAATAGTTACCCTGACTATCTGCATTGGCCCTTTTTGCACTAACTATTTTGACTCGTCACAAACGCTGCTGCTACTGTTAATTATCTATCCTGTTGCATAGTCACTTTACCCATATGTACACATCTACCTTAATTACCCCGTACCCCTGCACATTGACTCGGTACTGGTACCCCGTGTATATAGCCAAGTTATCATTACATATTTATTCCTTGTTTTCTATTATTTATACAATTCTCTCTGCATTGTTAGGAAGGGCCCTTAAGAAAGCATTGATTCTCAATTGCAGTACGGTTCTAGAAACAGAAATCACTCTACTTTCATCTCACAACAAAATCATTTCACAGATTAAAAACACACACTTACTATACAATGTTTTGACCGGTTTTAACACAGTTGCACCCGACAGTATTTTTCAGCGACAAGATGTTTGTTGCGTCTGTCTTTTGTTTACACACGCGTCAGTGATGCAGATAGCTAATTAGCTAGTCCACTGTCTTCCATAAACTAGTGATGTTACGTTTAATACCGGTGCTCCGAGGCAATTGCTAAGCAGTTTATTTTTAAGCAGTGTGCAGATGCTTTGTATCGCTTTATCAAAGGCACGTGATCAATGACATCCGAAGCTTCGTTTCGTCTAACAAAATCGTATTTTTATTTAACTAGGCAAGTAAGAACAAATTATTACTTACAAAGATGTCCTGCTAAATTGTTTTGACTACCAGGTGCCACTAGTGTACACAGTGTTGATCAAAGCCTCGAGTAATGAACCTATTTGACACAATTGGCTGGAAATATGCAATGCTTCAGGAAGCTTCGTTTCCCCATCACTGCTGAAAACAAAGGCTGTAAACATAGAAATATGTCTCTGTGGGTACCCTAACCCTACAAAAAGGTCATTTAACCTTTTGATTTTTTTTGCAGTGGCGTAAAGTACTTACAGTTGAATTTGGAAGTTTACATAAACTAATGACTCCAACCTAAGTGTTTCAACCACTCCACAAATGTCTTGTTAACAAACTATAGTTTTGGCAAGGAGGTTAAGACATCTACTTTGTGCATTACACAAGTAATTTTCCCAACAATTGTTTACAGAGATTATTTAACTTATAGTTCACTGTATCACAATTCCAGTGGGTCAGAAGTTTACATGCACTAAGTTGACTGTGCTTTTAAACATCTTGGAAAATACCAGAAAATGTCATGGCTTTAGAAACTTCTGATTGACACAAATGATGTCAATTAGCCTATTGGAGGTGTACCTGTGGATGTATTTCAAGTCCTACCTTCAAACTCAGTGCCTCTTCTCTTGACATCATGGGAAAATCAAAAGAAATCAGCCAAGGCCTCAGAAAAAAAGTTGTAGACCTCCACAAGTCTGGTTCGTCCTTGGGAGCAATTTCCAAACGCCTGAAGGTACCACGTTCATCTGTACAAACAATAGTATGCAAGTATAAACATCACGGGACCACGCAGCCGTCATACCGCTCAGGAAGGAGACGCATTCTGTCTCCTAGAGATGAACGTACTTTTGTGTGAAAAGTGCAAATCAATCCCAGAACAACAGCAAAGGACCTTGTGAAGATGCTGGAGGAAACAGGTACAAAAGTATCTATACCCACAGTAAAACGAGTCCTATATCGAAATAACCTGGAAGGCCGCTCAGCAAGGAAGAAGCCACTGCTCCAAATCCGCCATAAAAAAGCCAGACTACGGTTTGCACATGGGGACAAGGATCGTACTTTTTGGAGAAATGTCCTCTGGTCTGATGAAACAAAAATAGAACTTTTTGGCCATAATGTCCATCATTATGTTTGGAGGGAAAGGAGAGGCTTGCAAGCCGAAGAACACTATCCCAACCGTTAAGCAGAGCGGGTGGCAGCATCATGTTGTGGGGGTGCTTTGCTGCAGGAGGGACTGGTACACTTCACAAAATAGATGGCATCATGAGGTAGGGAAAGTATGTGGATATATTGAAGCATCATCTCAAGACATCAGTCAGGAAGTTAAAGCTTGGTAGCAAATGGGTGTTCCAAATGGACAATGACCCCAAGCATACTTCCAAAGTTGTGGCAAAATGGCTTAAGGATTCACAAAGCCCTGATCTCAATCCTACAGAAAATCTGTGGGCAGAACTGAAAATGCATGTGCGAGCAAGGAGGCCGACAAACCTGACCCAGTTACACTAGCTGTCAGGAGGAATGGACCAAAATTCACCCAATTTATTGTGGGAAGCTTGTGGAAGGCTACCCTAAACATTTGACCCAAGTTAAACAATGCTACCAAATACTAATTGAGTGTATGTAAACTTCTGACCACTGGGAATGTGATGAAAGAAATCAAAGCTGAAATAAATCCGCTCTACTATTATTCTGACATTTCACAATCTTAAAATAAAGTGGTGATCCTAACTGACCTAAAAGAGGGAATTTTTACTTGGATTAAATGTCAGGAATTGTGAAAAACTGAGTTTAAATGTATTTGGCTAAGGTGTACGTAAACGTCCATCTTCTACTGTAAGTAAAAATACTTTAACCCTCCTGTTGTGTTTGTTTCATGTTAATTAATTCTGTGTTCTCGGTACAAAATGACCACCCCACGATAGCGGATTATAAATCCATAATACATAGTCACCTAATGTTGTGTTAGATCTTTTTATCAACTTAAGTTCATGTGAACATTACAAGTTTGAACTTCTATTTGCCATTTATAGCCTTTAGGCTTATACAACTTGAGTTTTTTTTTTAAAGCATAATGTATGGATTATTTTGACTATAACAAATACTCAGATGAAACATAATGCCATTTATCACAGACTACTTTTGTGTCAGTTTATCAAGGACTCTCTCCTCCTCACCAGTGTCATGATCAAGAGCCTCACATACAGTATATTGTTTGGTCATTGTGCTGCCACAGAATGAATTGTGAGCAGCCTCAAAAAAGCTTTTACATACCAGAGCTGCAAGAAAAGTTCTTAATATTATTGAAACAATGTTGCAATTGTTTGTGAGAATGCCAACAGGTGATTCTATTGGGGAAAGGTTCAATGGGGGTTGCCATGGAAGCCAAGAAGGGGAGTGAGGTGTGTGTGTGTTCAAACACACATGCATGTGGGGGTCTGGGAGAGGAAGTGTCCATCTGATGAATGGGCATGTGCCTGAACTCAATTTTATACACTAATTGTCATCTCACCCATTCATTTCTAATGGCTGGTCATTGTTGACCGGGAACACCACAGGTGTACAAAAGTTAAATAAAACACCCAACATGTAATGAAAATCATCCAGGTGTATTTTGTGTGTTCAGATGCCCTGTGCGGACAATGTCATAAGGTTCCATGACTATCAGATTAAATTAATTACTTTTGTTTATATGTTTTTAAAATATTTTTGTTACTTCACTACATTCCTAAAGAAAATATTGTACCTTTTACTCCATACATTTCCCTGCTAACCAAAAGTACTTGCTACATTTTGCCAAGAAAATGGTTCAATTGACACACTTATCAAGAGAACATCCCTGTTCATCCCTACCGTCTTTGATCTGGTATATTTTGGCAATTCCATTTACTTTTGATAGCTCCTTAAGTATATTTAAAAACCAAATACGTTTACTCAAGTAGTATTTGACTGTGTGACTTATATTTTACTTGAGTCATTTTCTATTAAGGTATCTTTATGTTTATTCAATAATGAAAATTGAGTACTTTTTCCCACCTACTGATATGAAAGATACGTTTCTTATGTTTTCAAAACCCTACCGCAAACGATTCGTTAACGTTTAGAACAAGCGTCGGGGCTCTTAAACAAAACACCCCCAGTCAGACGATACAATATCGTCAATGGGCGCTAAAGAAGGTAGTTAGCTAACGACGTCTATGGTGTACTGGTTAACTAGCTAACATTAGCTATTAAAGATTACTCGCGTTGTTAACTTGGCCAACGTTATCTCAAAATAATTCATAATTGGTGTAGCGCTAGCTAGATCAACTTATTTAGTTAGTTGCTAGCTACGCTCATTAGCCACAATGTTAATGCAAAGGCTAGCTAAATCCTCCATTCGGTCCCGTTTCCAACTTACTAGCTAACTTAGCTGCTGTAGTGTTAGTGCAGTGGACAAGTGGTGACTTAACGTTAGCTAGCTACAGTAGCTGTGACTATGGCTAAGAATATAACACAAATAGTGAGATATCATTCCAACAAAGCACATACCCGACTTTAACTTCAGCCAGCAATTAACACGTAACTTGTAGCTTCGTTTAATGAAATTCCACACTTGTCAGTCGCCCTCTACCTTGCTGTCGGCGGGTAGCGGCTCACTCGTTGCCTTGAAAGTAATAACAATATGGCTACAGGGAGTTGTTGCGTCACTTGACTTGTTCAAAAAATATGGGAGTGAGTGCAAGGCTGGGTTGGGCTGGACTGGGACGTGCAGTCATAAACAGGACGGGTCAGGGATAAGTGGCTCACACTGGTTTACCATGTTTTTTGGTCTTTTTTTTTCTTCATAATTTGTTTCAGGATTGGTCAACAGGCCCTGTTATGAAGAAGGCAGGCTACTCCCCTAGTAAACTGGGATCCAACAATAGTAGAGAAGATAACTGCCTCGACTCCCTACTGAGTGAATACTCAGGTCATGTTCCACTGCTTGGATATTTCTGACTCCTGGGGCCTGTTGCACAAAACTAGGATAAGGGATTAACCCAGGATATCTTGGTGATCCTGGCTCAATTGATCCGTAATCCGGTTGCACTAAAGATGGATAGGGGGCAGGAGGATATGTTATGGTATAAATTACCATGGAGATTTATTCTGTGGAGCTAGCCTGCTCCAGACCAGGCTAAATTCCAGGATCTATTTAATCTCATCCCTAATGTCAGTCAGCAGTCACCACAAATGGAAACCAATAGTTATTTCACTGCTCACTATACATTGTTATCACATATAACTAGACCCACTGTTATTATTTAAACGTTTGTGATCATTTCAATGATTTTGGATAAAAAATGATTTTTAGATGATGTTGCTATCATTAGATAATTTACAGTTTCCCATAGACTATAAGGCTATATATAAAATGATAGAATATTAGGGCATAATATTTGTTTTAAAGGAGGACAGTTGTTAAAATGACAGATGTGGGGCATTTCAAGAAATTGTACTTCAGTATGGTTTCATAAACAAAGACATGCCAGAATATTAAGTATCACATTGTCATAAGTATCAAAACTGTAAAAACAATATGTAGCTTTTCTGCAGAAAGAACCAGCCTCATAAATGTATGACTTTATCCTTTTTCTTCAGTGTGGCCCTAGTACTCTGTCATATAAACAAATACACATTCCATATGAATATAAAAACAATGTGTAACATTATGTTCCTTTATTGAATAAGGACAAAACAAAGCAGGTAAACCATCAGCTCCTTTCGAAACTGAAGTCACAGTGACTCTACAAGATGGAAAGCACAGAATCCAAGCATATTATACAAAATGATACATACACATTCAAAGGTCTGTATATAACACACCCTGCATGTCTGCACACTAAAATAAATGCAGGACAAATCCATACACAGCAACTGAACAGACAAATGAATGGATGCAGTAGCCTCCCTGCAGCCTTGTATTACACACAGTATACCGCACAAACATCATAAGAGGCCAAATTCGTCAAAAAACGAACCCAAAAACACCCAAATTCCTCTGCCACCGCAGGACATATTTAACCAAAATTGAAAGCACACATACTAACTAAAATAATTCAACACATATTGGTCCCTCAGCAGCCGACCACTGTCGTCATCAGGGAAGATTGCCGGATTGTCCCAGTCCATGGCTGGTGGCACTCTGGGGGCCCTCTCCTTCCTCAGGCAGGCCACATTGTGGAGGACAGCACAAGCCACAGTAATATCACATGCCCTAACAGGGCTGACCCTTAATTTGTAAAGGCAGTGAAAGCGTGCCTTCAGGAGGCCAAAGGTCATTTCAACTCTGGCCCTGGTCCTGGCATGGGCATGGTTGTAGGCCTGCTGTGCTTCCTGGGGGTCTGTGAAAGGTGTCAGGAGAAAAGGCTGGCAGCCATACCCCCTGTCTCCCAGCAACACACCAGAGAATTCACCTGTCAACACAAAATCTCATCATTACTACCTCATAAACACAGTGATATTCTTGACACAGCCATGATGGTTATAAATAGGGGTTGTGTGGCTTACCTTGTGATAGATTCTGGAGTCATGGACTGAGCCAGGCCATTTTGCCACAACATTGCTGATCACACAGTCAGCATTGCAGACCATCTGAAATCATAAGATGAGGAATATTACACCAATCAATGCACATCACTGGCAATGCAGAGTGCTCGTCAATGGACAATATCAAAAAGTTATGTTCACCTGAACATTAATGCTGTGAAAGGATTTCCTATTCACAAAATCGGCCTCATGGGCACCTGAGGGGGCTTTTATCCTTATGTGTGTGCAGTCCACTGCACCAATGACATTGGGGAAACCTGTCACACAAAGTAATGAGTATCCTACTATGTGTTAACAGTTGTCCTGTAATTTGTAGATCCTCTTACCTGCAATCCTATAGAACTCCTCTTTGATGTCACAGAGTCTTCTGTGGCCAGGGAAGGAGATGAAGACATCTGCTAATGCTTTGATAGCCAGACACACACTCCTTATTGTGCGGCAAATTGTGGCCTTGTTCAGCTGTTCTGCATCCCCCACTGAGTACAGGAAGGCTCCACTAGCAAAAAAGCGCAAGGCCACACAAACCATTTGCTCCACACTCAGTGCATGGCTCCGTGCAGTGCGGTGCTTAATCCTGGGACCCAGTAGTCTGCATAGATACCTGATGCCATCTGCAGAAAACCTGTATCTTTCATATAGATGGTCATCAGGGAAGGCCAGTGGGTCCAACCGGTCCCTGAAGACCCTTTCTCGCCTGAAGGCTCTCCTCAGCACAAGTGCTTCTTCATCCACCACATCTCGCACGAATGGGCATGCCATTGTCAGAGCAGAAAGGAACACACAATTTTGGGCCTTCATATAGGCTAGTGGCCACACCTGGTGCTGGGGGGGTGGGCAAAAGAGGGCGATGCCTTATAACGATGACTTGGTTGTACTGATTGCTGGGAAAATAAATAAAAAACTTAGAAAGATGCCACCGTCCTGTGTGCTCACAATAAAAGCGCATATGTCATGGCTCACTTGACTTTACGAGAATATACCCAATTTTTATTTTGAGCTGTGTCATCTTCTTGGAGCTGGGGGAGGAAAGAAAAATAATGATTAATACATTTGTGTTACAGTTAGCATACAGTGTACATTGAAGGCATATCTCACCTCCCTCTCAAGGTTTTTTATTTCAAGGTCCAGTTTCCTAATTGTCCTCTTTTTTATTTCGAACTCCAGTGCAAGATTTTCCATCTTTTTCTTCTTGTACTGAATGTCTATGTCTGCCAGTTCTATTTGGCGCCGGAGGTGGTTGCCATACAACTTTCTGATAGCTTGTGAGCTCTGTGAACACAATACAATTAGCGCAGCTGGAATTTGGCAGGATGTGGTGTCCTTTTATTAATACGCACTGTTGCCAGGCTGGTTTTCCCACTGTATAGCATCTGGGTCCTGTAAAAGAAATTTGATTTTTTGATTTTGATGAGGACTCCTCACCATTGTAGAGTAAATAGTACTTTCACAGTCTTAACATGATACCTCATGCCTTCTGGAATCCAGAGAGATGGTCTCCTCCTCATCATCGTCTCCATCATGTGCTGTTGCTGCTGCACTGGGGCCTTCACCCTATCACATTTAATCGGATTCATATTGAAGCTAGTAGACAAGACATGCCAGGCCTACAGTATGCCTTTGATGGAGTACTCACTGGATCAGCATCGTCTGGTGCTTGTGCTGGTGGCTCTAACAGGAACACAGTGCTGCCAGACACTGCAAGGCAATAGGTAAACCAAAGTCAGACAGTCCAAATTGATTCAATATGAATGTGGTTGTATCCCATGTAGAGATGGAAGGACATACCTTGAATGAAGCGGGTGGCATCTTGGGAGGAACCTATGCTCGTCTCTTTCCCCCCCAGGGATCCCCTCTAAGACGGGCCTGCCTTTATTTAGCTCCAAGGCCATGTCCTCTGCTGGGGTAAGGTCAGCCTTGTCTGTGGGTATTCTTTTTCACTGCTAAAACAGTACAGACAATGTGTGAGCAGGCACCTTCTGGGTACAATATATGCTTGTGCTTTGTTAAATATTAGTCAGGGACCATACCATTCTGCAGAATGTTCTTGTATTTGATTTTGACCTGCTGCCATGTCCGTTTTGGCCCGTTCATGTTTAATCCACACACACACACACACACACACACACACACACACACACACACACACAGCAAAAAATTACTTGGTATTTTTGTCTTGTTTTCAGTAAAAATATCAAAAAATTTATCATAGCTTTATACAGTGTGATGGAGTTACTTTACACAATTTCACTCATATCTGCAGTGCATTTCAATAAAAAATGTAACCGTTTCATAATTACAGTACAACTGCATTTTTGGAGATGTGAATTAAATATTTGAATTGTAATTGTGATGTTTCAGCGGAGCGGTGAGTGTGTAATTGTGCACTACTTACGCATTCAGGCGGTCTGCAATACTTTGCCACGCTTTTTCTCTTTGCTTTATCACTGTGGCGGTGTTGCCTTTCTTCTTAATTATATCTTTTACCTCCTCGTATGCCTCCATGAGGATTTGTGCTTCCGACGGGGAAAAGTACGCGGCTCTAGTTGCCATGGTAAATCAGTTAATCTGTGATCTGTGGCGGGGTCTATTTGAGTGAGCCGTGAGCGCGCACCTATCCAGGATTGGTTTCACCTGGCTTAATGAATCCGTGTCTGCTCATCCTGGCTTGGTCTTTGTGCAACCAATTAAGCCTGGACGCACATGTTTTGGCTTCATTGAGCTCAGCTGAGTCATTTATCCCGGATGTCTTAATTCTACTTTTGTGCAACAGGCCCCTGATAGATCATACAATGCCTGATAGGTATTTATCAGCTAACCACATATAGGTTGCGTTCCCCTGCTCAGACGTTGCAAGCATCAATCAATGGTTGCGTATCACGTCATTGACTGACAGATTGCTATAACATATAATGTGGTTAGCCAGTACTAAAAATACACTCTATATAGAAAAGTATGTGGACACCCCTTCAAATTAGTGGATTTGGCTATTTCAGAAACATGTATAACATCAAGCACACAGCATGCAATCTACATTGACAAACATTAGCAGTAGAAAGGCCTTACTAAATAACTCAGTGACTTTCAATGTGTCACCATCATAGAATGCCACCTTTCCAACAAGTCAGTTCATCAAATTTCTGCCCTGCTAGAGCTGCCCCGATCAACTGTAAGTGCTGTTATTGCTAGATGGAAATATCTAGGAGCAACATGGCTCAGCCGCGAAGTGGTAGACCACACAAGCTCACAGAACGGGACCACCTATAGCTGAAGTGCGTAGCGTGCAAAAATTGTCTGTCCTCGGTTGCAACACTCACTACCGAGTTCCAAACTGCCTCTGGAAGCAACATCAGCACAAGAACTGTTCATCAGGTGCTTGATGAAATGGGTTTCCATGGCTGAGCAGCCGCAAACAAGCCTAAGATCACCATGCGCAATGCCAAGCGTCACCTGGAGTTGTGTAAAGCTCGCCGTCATTGGACTCTGGAGCAGTGCAAACTCGTTCTCTGAAGTGATATATCACACTTCACCATCTAGCAGTCCAAATCTGGGTTTGGCGGATACCAGGAGAACGCTACCTCCCCAAATGGATTGTGCCAACTGTAAAGTTTGGTGGAGGAGGAACAATGGTCTGGGGCTGTTTTTCATGGTTTGGTTTTTCATGGTTTACTTAGTTCCAGTAAAGGGAAATATTAACGCTACAGCATACAATTACATTCTTGACGATTCTGTGCTTCCAACTTTGTGACAACAGTTTGGGGAAGGCCCTTTTCTTTTTCAGCATCACAATTCCCCCGTGCACAAAGCGAGGTCCATACAGATTAAGCTCGTTTTTTTTCCAAAGTTGGAAGTCTTGAGATTTCAGAGTTCCCAGTTGTTTTGAACGCAGCATTAACTCAGGAACGGACTAACATACATCACTTTCCCTTCAAGTCCATCTGCTTTCTCTTCTATACTGAACAAAAATATAAATGCAACATGCAAGAATTTCAATTTAAGGAAATATGTCAATTTAAATAAATTCATTAGGCCCTAATTTATGGAATTCACATGACTGGGCAGGGGTGCAGATATAGGTTGGCCTGGGAGAGCATCGGCTCACCCACTTGGCAGCCAGGCCCACACACTGGGGAGCCAGGCCCAGCCAATCAGAATGAGTTTACCCCACAAAAGGGCTTTATTACAGACAGAAATACTCCTCAGCACCCTAACAACCCCTCTCAGACGATCCAACAGGTGAAGAAGTCGGATGTGGAGGTTCTGGGCTGGGGCGGTTACACGTGGTCTGCGATTGTGAGGTTGGTTGGACATACTGCCAAATTCTCTAAAACAACATTGAAGGTGGCTTATGGTAGAGAAATTAACATTAAATTATCTGGCTACAGCTCTGGTGGACATTCCTGCAGTTAGCATGCCAATTGAGTGCTCCCTCAACTTGAGACCACTGTGGCATTGTGTTGCATGACAAAACTGCACATTTTAGAGTGGCACCTGTGTAATGAGGTGCACCTGTGTAATGATCATGCTGTTTAATCAGCTTCTTGATATGACACCTGTCAGGTGGATGGATTACCTTGGCAAATGAGAAATTCTCACTAACAGGGATATAAACAAATTTGTGCACAACATTTGAGAGAATTAAGCTTTTTTTGTGTATGGAACATTTCTGGGATTTTTAATTTCAGCTCATGAAACATGGGACCAATACTTTACGTTTGCATTTATATTTTTGTTTAGTGTAGTTAAGAGGATCAGGAGAATGCCACATCCTTGCTCCTCTCTAATCCTTATCCTCCAATGCCTAGATCTTTAAATAAGGAACACACTCTTAATAGAGATGAATATAGCCTGGAGGATCATGTAAGCATGGACAACCATCTAGTACACACAGACATAGCACTAGTAGGCCAGGGACATCCAAGAACACTCAAAGCATGTTCCAATACAATTAATTGTACATCTAATTCAGTGCACCTGAATGTTTCACACTTTTATAAGGAGCATATTCCTTTGTCTCTAGCAGCTGATTTTGACCCAGGCTAGGAGTTAGAGCGCAATGATAATTCACTGATTATCATCTGAACTACTTTGACTGATCATGAACACACACAACAGGTTAAATTGTAGTCCAAATAACATAGTGTGTAGAGACTAGAGTCTGTTCAAATGGAGTGCGTACTCTGGTGACTACAAGGAAAAGACTCCTCTGGGCAAGTTCAAAAAAACTAATTGAGAGTAAAGGGAGAAATAAACATTCTTGTCAGCTAGAGTGGCCTCAAGGAGATTTAGTTAAATCCCAGCTTTATCCTCTAGACTCGTCATACTTATCTCTGGGCCTTGAAGCAGTTCCACTGCATTTATTCATTGTTCCCCTCTAATCAGGGACTGATTTAGACCTGAGTAACCAGGTGTCTGCAATTAATTATCAGGTAGAACAGAAAACCAGCAGGAAGTGAACCTTTGCTCTAGACTCTGTCTCTCCAGGTAGCAACTAATGTACATTTAGGGAATTTTCACAAAGTACTTTTTTTTTTACCAAAGCCTTGTTTTTGTATTTTCTAAAACCCTTGTATTTTTTAAATCTTATCTCCATGATAAGTGATAAGACTTCTCAAGTTTTCTCTTTTTGACATTCCACATGTGTTTTGGGCCCTGTTGTTGTTCATGGTTTTCATGCTCTGACCATAGAGAGCCCTTGTTTCTCTATGGTGTAGTAGGTCAGGGTGTGACTGGGGGTATTCTAGTTTATTATTTCTATGTGGTGTTCTAGTTTATTTTACTATGTTGATGATTTGTATGATTCCAATTAGAGGTAGCTGGTGATCGTTGTCTCTAATTGGGGATCATATTTAGGTAACAGTTTTCCCACCTGTGTTTGTGGGATATTATTTTGTGTTTTGTGCATCATGTAGGTGCATCATGTAGGTTCGGTGTTAGTTTATTGATGTATTTGTTTTGTTCTTGCTAAGTTTCACTTTATAATAAATATGTGGAACTCAACATCCGCTGCACCTTGGTCCGTCTATCCTATCACTGTTAATTGCTTTCTTACTTGGTTCAGATTCCCATTAGAAAATTTCAGGTGTCCAAGGCAATTTATTAACATTGCTCTAGCTTAATTTCCCCCCTGTGCTCTCCTGGATGTGGGTCACTCAGCACTGTCCAGTCTCTCTGCTAATGGGTATCTCAGCAGGGATAACTCCTGTGCATCGCCACCCCTACCAGGGTTCATATCACAGAGCTGTCGTCACCTCCGCCAGATGGCTCATGCCCCTATCCTGTCGTGCACCCCATTACACTTCTGTCCCTGTCTGAAACAGGTGAGCCTGTCTGCGTTGGTGTGTCTCCCTGTGTCATCTCCAGACTGTCTCCCTGGCTCATTGTCGAGGAAGTGCTCCTCTCAGTGACTGAGGCTGTGATGGAATGGCTGACGCAGCCTAATTGACCTGAAAAGTGTCAGTGCTACTGCCCTGATTGAAAGGTAGCTGTGTTTGCCAACTGGAACAAATAGGACAAGGGAGGGCAATGCTCAAGGAACACATATTGTGAATTAAATGTTTTTCTTCTATGAATTGTATGGAATTTGAGACCCTTTTCCAGGATTTTCATAGTTTATATTGTTCAATGGAAACATTCCCATGAAATACTAACTCAGTTCAACTTCCTGATGACGAGGTACGCCCTGCTGAAAAAACCAGCCTACATTTCAAGCTTGTTCATGCTGGTTTAAGCTGGTATATCTGGTCTGACCAGCATGGTCTAGCACAGGGATGGGCAACTGGCCCCCCTTTTGTAGGCCCGCGGATCTATTTCCACACAATGCAAAAAAAATTTAAACTTAGTAATTTAGTTAGAATAGAAGAATAGACAGGGTGCAATTTCTAAATTTGAATGTGCATCAGCAGTTTTTCTCTTGTCAGTCACTGACAGTCACTCAATTAGCCCATGTCAGCTAACATGTTTTAGTTGGCTAGACTAACAAAATTTCACAGGTCCCCCAAAAGGCTGCATGTGTGAGTATGGATGTGGGTACGCAGACCCGCGAGCCACTGCGGCCTCTCATGAGTTCAGATTTTTGGTGGCCCCCACCCCATCAAAGCTGCCCACCCCTTGTCTGGTTAGACTGGCCGACTAGCTGCTCAAGCTGATGATGCTGGTGAGCAGCTCATGCTGGTATGCTGGTGACCAGTTTATGCTGGTGACCAAGCTGGTGTATGCTGGTCACCAGCATGGTCTAGCTAGCTGGTCAAGCTAGTCAGGTAAAACCACGGCCATCATTATCATATTTCCCAGCAGGCTCTATTGAAGTTTGATTTTTGTTATTGCATGTACATTGATCGATTCATTAATCTTATGCTGCACAAAGATAAAACAATTCTAATCCAATCTGTTAGTTGGACTTATTGCACCTGTTACTGAAATGGTTGTTCCAGTTTAGATTGTTTAGGTAGTATAATTTATGAATCTTTTTACCCTGGCAGTCATTCTGATTGCAGATTGTGGGTGAATAAAAGTTACAATAATTGTTGGATATCCCCACTCTGGCTGGATTCCAATATGAATTAAACATCGCTTTGCAAACCAGCATAACATGACTGGCAGACCTGAGGTAGCCACTGTATTATATACACTTGAGTGTCCAAAACATTAAGAACTACTGCTCTTTCCATGACATAAACTGACCAGGTGAAAGCTATGATCCTTTATTAATGTCACCTGTGTCCAAAACACAGCAAAGGCTAGGCAACAGCAAAAACACAGTGAAGGCTAATGACCAGCCTATGCTATTTTCTTTCAGCAGGGCATAAACACAGCCAGCACTGAGAAATATGACTACACAAGGATGACAACATAGTGAAAACAAACTTGCCTCAGAGCTACACAATACAGCCAATTACCACTGTACTAAAAACCATGCTTAGCGATTGTTCTCAATCTGTCACTCAAAACCAAACCCACATCTTCAATCCACCTTCCCAAAGCCCCACTCCTACACACCCTCAAGAGCTTGACCGAGCAGAGCTAGACTTAGCTGGGGGATAGGGGAAGCTATAGCGGCAGCGCTGGTCTTTCCGGAGAGAAACGGGTGCATGTCATGGTCAAAGCCAATTAATCTGACTCGACTCGCTTGGTGCTGTCTGTTGTAGGCCCAGCAATGGAAAATAAGTGCCCTTGCTTTGTTTGTCTCTGTGTCACGCCCTTAACAACCTATTCCTACGTCTCTCTCCCTCGCTCTCTTATTACACTCAATATCGCTTGTTTGATCTCCCATCTCCATCTGTTTCTCTGTCCTCCCATTGCTCCTTTTCAGACTGAAAAGGCAATATTGACTGTTGCATCTGGTGAGATGGGCATGATGCCAGCTGCATGTCTTCCTCTGTTTATGGAGCTTTGCAGAGCTGGTACCTGAGTCACACGTGGTGACCCTGGATTATGGGTTATTACCACTAAACTACACACACTATGGCATGAGATTATTGTTTTGTTTTTCTGTGTATACTTCTGCCCGAACAGAGCGAAAGCCGAACGTCCATGTTACAGACTGCTTAGACAATCAGGTTTAATCAGTGTGCACTATTGTAAGATTTTAGTCAGCAAAACCACACCAACCTCTGTCCTACTGGTTTTCATCTAGCAGGGTCAGACCTAGTTTACTTTAGGGAGATGGATGGGGAAACAAAATCAGGTTGCTGCTAAAAAGGGGCCATCAATCTGACGACCCCAACACAGGGCAGTGATAGTGGAGTTTTATGACAAATAGGGGTTTTAATAGTCCTGTCTAAATTCCTGAACCTGGCCCCTCACACCATCACAACCAACTGATACTTTCCTCCTCATCTCTCCACTTGATACGATATATACTGATAGGTTTGTCATCCCAAAATTGTGCAAAGCAAACCTCATATGTCATAAAGACAATTTAAGCATCAATAATTTTGTCATCAAGAACATCAGCCAATGGGGTTGAATCTGCCTGTGTAAATTTTTTATTTCTAGTTCTCCCTATAACATTCGACCATGCAGTGCACATACAGTCACACTGACTTCAAGCCCTGTCTGGTCATATCGTCCCGAACTGACTGGGTCTGGTCCTCGTCTCCAAGAGTCATCCAAAAAAGTGGGTTTGAGAATAGCAGTCTGTCATATTTCATTATTTTATGAGAGGAATTATATATGGTATATTTAACCTGGAGCAAAAGATGCAGCCACTGTGTAGGCCTATGTGCCCCCAATAAAGCATATGAGTGAATTTTATATCTAATCATTTGAAAATCAATTTAAGGTAAGTGAGTTGTTTCTAACATCTGCAATAATGACTCTTCTATTTTGCAGAGTGGCAGGTAGCCTAGTGGTTAGAGCGTTGGACTAGTAAATGGAAGGTTACAAGATCAAATCCCCGAGCTGACAAGGTTTAAATCTGTTGTTCTGCCCCTGAACAAGGCAGTTAACCCACCGTTCCTAGGCCGTCATTGAAAATAAGAAATTGTTCTTAATTAGGGCTAGGCACCTTTTTTCTCCACTTAATGTCTGAATGACGTGCTCAAAGTAAACTGCCTGTAGCTCAGGCCCTGAAGCCAGGATATGCATATAATTGGTACCATTGGAAAGAAAACACTTAAGTTTGTAGAAATGTTAAAATAATGTAGGAGAATATAACACAACAGATATGGTAGGAGAAAATCCAAAGATAAACCAACCAGATTTTTTCCATCCTCTTAGAAATGCAAGAGTAAGAAACAGTACTGTGCAGCCGTCTTCATCAACCTGGCCAAGGCTTTCGACTCTGTCAATCACCATATTCTTATCGGCAGACTCAACAGCCTTGGTTTCTCAAATGACTGCCTCGCCTGGTTCACCAACTACTTCTCCGATAGAGTTCAGTGTGTCAAATCGGAGGGCCTCTTGTCCGGACCTCTGGCAGTCTCTATGGGGGTGCCACAGGATTCCATTTTCGGGCTGACCCTTTTCTCTGTATATATCAATGATGTCGCTCTTGCTGTGAGTGATTCCTTGATCCACCTCTATGCAGACGACACCATTCTGTATACTTCTGGCCCTTCTTTGGACACTGTGTTAACAAACCTCCAAACGTGCTTCAATGTCATACAACACTCCTTCCGTGGCCTCCAACTGCTCTTAAATGCTAGTAAAACTAAATGCATGCTCTTCAACCGATCGCTGCCCGCACCCAACCGCCCGACTAGCATCACTACTCTGGACAGTTCTGACTTAGAATATGTGGACAACTACAAATACCTAGGTATCTGGCTAGACTGTAAACTCTCATTCCAGACTCATATTAAGCATCTCTAATCTAAAATGAAATCTAGAATTGGATTCCTATTTCGCAAACAAAGCTTCCTTCACTCACGCTGCCAAACATACCCTCGTAAAACTGACTATCCTACCGATTCTCGATTTTCCCAATGTCATTTACAAAATAGCCTCCAACACTCTACTCAGCAAACTGAATGCAGTCCAACACAGTGCCATCTGTTTTGTCACCAAAGCCCTATATACCACCCACCACTGCGACCTGTATGCTCTCGTCGGCTGGCCCTCGCTACATATTCGTCGCCAGACCCACTTGCTCCAGGTCATCTATGAGTCTTAGCTAGGTAAAGCCTTGCCTTATCACAGCTCACTGGTCACCATATCAACACCCACCAGTAGCACGCGCTCCAGCAGGTATATCTCACTGGTTGCAGTTCTCCTTGCAGTTCTCTGCTGCTAATGACTGGAACGAATTGCAAAAATCGCTGAAGTTAGAGACTTATCTCCCTCACTAACTTTAAGCATCAGCTATCTGAGCAGCTCACCGATTGCTGCAGCCTCCTTACTCCATTTCCTTACTCAATTTGCACACACTGTATACAGATTGTTCTATTGTTATTGACTGTACTTTTGTTTATCCCATGTGTAACTCTGTGTTGTTGTTGCACTGCTTTGCTTTATCTTGGCCAGGTCGCAGTTGTAAATGAGAACTTGTTCTCAACTAGCCTGCCTGGTTAAATTAAGGTGAAATAAAATACATTATAAAAGGATATATTGAAAATTTGCTCCCTGGATGATATTCCTATGGCTTCCACAGGGTGTCAGCAGTCTATGTTCAAGGTTTAAGGCTTGTAACTTCAAAAACTAATAAGAAATGTCTGTTTTAGCATAAGGACGCAGTCTTGTAAATTCATGTTTGCGTGCCATGAAGACATTACACACCTGCTAAAATCAGTTTCCTATTGAACATACTTATAGTTTAATTACATTTTAGGGTATCTGAGGAGTAGATAGAAATGTATTTTGACATGTTGAAACAAAGTTAGGGGTAGATTTTCAGATTCCTTTCTCTGCAAGTTGAATGAGTGGATTACTCAAATTGATGCCACCAACTAAACAGACTTTTTGAGATATAAAGAAGGATTTTATCTAACAAAACGACACTATATGTTATAGCTGGGACCCTTTGGATGACAAATCAGAGGAAGATTTTCAAAAAGTAAGTTAATATTTAAACGTTATATGTGAATTTATTAAACCGGTGGAAAAACATTTTGATGTGGGGCGCCGTTAAATAAAGGTTTAAAAAAAAGAGAGATTGGCCAACTCTATAACGATAGCCTAGAATATTATTTGTTTTTACTACATTATTATTTTTTCATATTATCAAATATTAGGGTTTCAAGACTTCATTTATGAAATCCACTTTACAAATAATAGCATCTGTATTTACTATTCCAGCGGCTGTCAATACTAAATATGACGTCATCGCTTTACTCTTCGTGACAGCTCGACGCGAGACATTACAGCGCGTGTCCTGTCCTGGGTTCGTTTACCACAGATGTTCTTGCTGTAACATACAGTTGAAGAGGAGGATAGTCATCATTATTAAAGTAACTTCAGCTCACGGTCTGTTTCTCATATAGACCAATCATGCTGCCGGAGGGAACTGAGCCGAAAAACTGTACTCTGTGTTACTGGGCTCTGACCAACAAGATTTTGATGGTCGTTTTTATGGTTATCTTGATTTTTGCTATCTTGTTCGGCAATTCGGTGACTTTAGCCGTACTGTGCGGGACTAAGCACTTTCATACGCCCCAGGGATATCTGAAAACGTCGCTAGCGGTGGCTGACTTGGCGGTAGGGATATTTGTGGTGCCAGTCTCCGTTTACGCAGAGGTGTCGCTTATGTTGAACAACTCCGCGCCAGAATGGATCGTGAACAATTCACAAGCAACGGCTTTTCACCCGTGCAATTTAATTGGACCCATTTTCGCTGGCTGCACCTTTGTATCCATTACGACTATATTTTTCCTTACTATCGAACGGAGCATCGCAGTTTTGAGACCGTTGCACAAAGAATCAGTCATTACGCGCAAACGGACCACTATCCTCATACTCTTCTCATGGATGGGAAGTTTCTTTCTGGCAGTGTCTCCGATGATTTTCAGCAATGAAATTGCCCTCGAATATAACCTTTGTAGTAGAATGTGCAATTACGCACTAGGCACCATCGACACGTTTCCTTCCCAGGCTTGGAACATTCTCCTGCTCTTTCCCGCGTTTGATTTCACACTCCTTGGTGGAACCGTGGTGATAAATATAATTTCATTGTCTAGCATACGCCAGAACTCAAAGCAGAGAAAACATCTGGCTGAAAGCGAATGCCAAAGCGGCTCCAGACCCACTTTCTCAGATATCAAGGCTGCCAAAACAATAGGGACCTTAACGCTGGCTTTTACGGCATCCTTCACCCCCATTGCTGTCTTTGTCGTGGGAAATGTTCTTGGAAACGAATGGTGCAACTTTTCGCTTTTTGCTTTTTGGATACTGACTACGAATAGCTGTTGGAATGTTATAATATACAGTGTGAGAGACCAGAAGTTTAGGCTGCGCGCGCACAAGCTTTTGATTCCTTCCCAAATCAATAATGTCACCAAGACCTCAAAAACTGTGGACATTTTGTCTTAATTTTGTCGAAATGGCGGACTTATGATAAAGGTACCAAAGACAATGTAATAACGAAAGAAAAGCAGCCTACAGAGAAATGCTAGGTTATGGTATCTCTGTGATCGATGCTTTACGCACACACATGTTCGGGCAGTGATCATCAACTAGGTTCAGCCGCAGGCAGATTTTTTCTTGAACGTATGGTTAATTGAACATAATAAAATAAACCGGTGAGCCTGGCAACTACTACCATAACCCGTTCAAAGGCACTTACATTTGTTGTCTTGTCCTTTCACCCTCTGAATGGCACACATACACAATCCATGTCTCAATTGTCTCAAGGCTTAAAAATCCTTATTTAACAAGGCCCTTCATATACACTGATTTGAAGTGGATTTAATACAGTGACATTAATAAGCTATTATAGCTTTCACCTAGATTTACCTGGTCTGTCTATGTCATGGAATGAGGTGTTCTTAATGTTTTTCCTACTCAGTGTATATCTCTCAGATTTGTTTTTGAATACATTGGAACAGATTCCAAAAATGAAAATCACTTGGAGCTGCTTGCTGGTGTTTTTACAGTCTTTTATGTCCAACAATAAAAAAATCTAATGACATCATAAAAGCATAACACGTTTCCAATATGATGGTATAGCAGCAGTGTCTTAGGTTATGTCATGTTCAGCGCACACTTAGCCATTTTGTGAAATTATTGTTTTGTCAGCTATACTTGACGCGTGTAAACTGTGTGTACTACACTTGCTCAAATATGTGGTATTATTGACACAATGTGTTCTCTGACTATTAAAAATAAATTTGTTTTTTTGTTACAAATACAATTTAGGGAGCCTGTTCAGATGGGTGGAAGTTGCACTTTCTATTAACACCATAATCACAAGCGGGAGCTACACCTCACCTCATTCTGATAGGCTACCTTGGGGTAGAGCGGCGTGTGAGGGCGCAGAGGGTCAATCTCAACATTAGCAAGAACATGGCAGCATATGAATTTGTTTTGTGCAGCCATTATAGTAGTTGGATATTAAAATGGTAGCCTAAAATGAATGAATACGATGATGGTAAAGATGTGTAATGCGTCTGTCCTGTTGTAGGTGACCTATAGGCAAGCCGAAGTGTCCTCATTGTCACTCTGATTACGCACACACCCACACGCGCACGCACGCACGCACAGGGAGCAAATATTCAAACGGTGTCAGTGGTAATCTTGAGCAGATTTGGGATTTTTGTAAACCTGTCTTTAATTTCGTTTTGAGGATTATGGCTCGGCGGAGCTGCAGTCATGAGTTTCTTCTCTGATATCCAGGCTTGCGCTTGCCACTCTTTGTCGCGGCGGCTGACCATTCACATGAGAGCTATCGCGCAATTTAAAATGTTCGTCGCCCCCCACTAGTGCGCCAGCTGTGCGTTTAAAGGTCTCTCCTCATTTCACTTCATAGATCTAGGACGTGCGCTTGGGTGGAAACTGTTTTTGTGGAGAAACGCGCGCCTTTTGTAACACGACGCTCTAGCACAGGGGTGCATGGGGAAACTTTTTGGCTCGAAGGACACGTCGGGATTTTGAAAATCAACGGAGGGATGCATTTTTGGGGGGATCAATTGTTTGTTAAAATCAATTTGCGGGCATCCCGAGTAGTGCAGCGGTCTAAGGCATCACTACAGACCCGGGTGCGATCCCAGGCTGTGCCACAGCTGGCCTCCCAGTCACGGCCAGCTGTGGCACAGCCTGGGATCGCACCCGGGTCTGTAGTGAATCCTTAGACCGCTGCAATACTCGGGATGCCCGCAAATTGATTTGCTGCACACGGTTGGCCTAGCGTCATCCAGGCTAGGAGAGGGTTTGGAGGGTTTGGAAGGTTAAGATTTCCTTGTCCCATGCCGCTCTTGCGACTCCTGTGACTGGCGGGGCATGCACACTGACATGGTCGCCAGGTGTACGGTGTTTCCTCCAACACATTGCTGCGGCTGGCTTTCGGGTTAAGCAGGCATTGTGTCAAGAAGCAGTGCGGCTTGGCATGGTCGTGTTTCGGAGCACGCACGGCTCTCAACCAGAGTTGCAGCAATGGGACAAGACTGTAAAAAAAGTGTCAAAAGAAAATTATATATATATATTTTAATGTCTCGTGGGCCGGATTGAAGTGGCCGGCGGGCCAGATACGGCCCGCGGGCCGTACTTTCCCTCCCTATATATGTTTCTAGGCCCCGAATACCAATTTGTGGCAAAAACTATGGATCATCATCTTGAAAACATCATCACCACTGTTAGCTAATTTAAAAAAGAAAAACAACTGCAAATGTGAATAATAACTATTGTAAGGAAAGTTTAGGTTATTTGGAGTTTATGTCAGCTTCCCCTCTCTTTAGACCCATTGTAAACAAAGACAGGTTATTTATTAATTGTTTGTACTACACCTGGAGTAAGGAAGAAAGTCACAATAAAAGGCCACTCTAAAATGTGCAGTTTTGTCACACAAAACAACACCGCAGGTGCTATTGGCATGCTGACTGCAGTAATGTCCACCAGAGCCGTTGCTAGATCATGTAATGTTCATTTCTATGTCTGGGATCTTTTATTTCACCTCATGAAACATGGGAACAACACTTTACAACTTTACATGTTGCATTACAACGTTATTTTAGAGAATTTGTCAGTACGTCCAGTCGTCCTCACATCCGCTGATCACGTATAACCACGCCAGCTCAGAACCTCCACATCTGGCTTCTTCACCTGCGGGATCGTCTGAGACCAGCCATCCGGACAGCTGATGAAACTGAGGAGTATTTCTGTCTTTAATAAAGTCCTTTTGTGGCAAAAAAACTCATTCTGATTGGCTGGGCTTGGCTCCCCAGTGGGTAGGCCTATGCCCTCCCAAGCCATGGCTGCGCCCCTGCCAGTCATTTGAAATCTATAGATTAGGGCCAAATATATTTATTTCAATTTGACAGATTTCCTTATTTGAACTTCAACTAGGTAAAATCATTGAAATCGTTGCATGTTGCGTATATATATTTTTTCAGTATACTGTATATCCACTTTCTTCTCAGAATTACAATGTTACTAAGGCATCTGGACCAATGGTGAAGTTGACAAAGAGAGAGGGAGAGAGACTGCAATACATGTACATACACATGGTGAGGTTGACATTTGTACATCACCACAGAGAGAGGGAGAGAGAGAGTGACTGCACTGCAATACATGCACACATGCTCTCTTTCTCACACACACACACACACACACACACACATACACACACACACACACACATTGAAGTTACCTACAATCCTCTTTAGAAAGACACAATAGTTCTATGGAAATAACCTATGATTATGGGTCCCTCAGTAGCTAACAGGCAACATGGCGCTGACATACCTCAGACTTCTGGCATTATTGCTTTTGTTGTTTACATGAAAATGCTCATGTTTACTTCACTTCAATAAAAGCTTTTAAAATGTAAAGTGCAAAACAAATGATAAGAATTGTCCTTTCTTCAGCTGAGTGAATAAGATTGACCTTAATCTAAGAGAGTCCAAAGGCATTTGTCTTCCCTCTCTTATGTCATTATTTTGTTTTCCCACTCTTCCTTCATTATCCATGGCTATAACTAGCCTAGCTAAATAGCCTAACCACGATGAGCTTCATGTTGATACTGGAAAAATAAGAACAAATTGGTTATCAAGAAGTAGCCTCTAAAGTGATTACACGAGCTGAAAAGGGTAACAGTTCAAAAAGATAAATTGAGCTTCCTGTCAAGCACTTTCACAGCCTATCACATACAGTGTCACTATGGGGTGAAGTTCACTTGGACAACAATTACGTGAAAAGTAGGCTTACTGGGTGACAAAAAATAAATAATCAGAACGCAGATCCATTTTCATTACACTCATAACCTCAGAGCAAATGAACGGAGCACATCCAGTCATAGGGTATTTCCATTTCTTCATTTGACACTCCTAAATGACAAAACACTGTTAGCATTTCAAGGGACTTGGTGTATGTGTCCAGTGCTTCTAAAAAAACAATGTACTATATGTTCCCCTGTTTCTCTCTATTTACTAATGTAATTGCCTCTAGATATGAAAATCTGAGAAGCAAGATGCCATGACTAAGGGGTGTAAGTTGATGTTGCTGTCTTTCTCAGCAAGTTATGACATTTTAATGGTACTGATTCAATTGCTGCTTTTTTTGACGCGTTTGATTTAGCATGCAGTCTCCTTCAGCGTTACTTACAGTATATTCAGCAGACGGTTGTTGTGATTGTCATTTCTATCTTGTAGGCTACATCAAGTCCATAATGTTAACCAAGTGTTTCCAACCAGTAAACCACGTAACAGTAGAACTTCATGAAATTCCCAAGTTCTCTGAATAAACCCATACAACCCTGAGGTTCTTATGTAACATCACAGTAATAACACAGAATAACATCTACAGTAGGTTGCCATGGAAAATAATAGAAGAAGAGAAGTTGCTTTAAGAAGTACATCAAATCTATGGCTAAAAGGATTGTAGTGTTTTTTTTCTGTGCATGTGGGAGGGCTTTTCAGGTGGATTAAGAGTTAGTTCTTTACAGCTCCTCAGTAAACATCTATTGTGGGGGAACCAGGGAGTATTAAGTACTTCCCAGAGATACATTTTGTAATCTCCATAAAAACCGAAGGGCTTATTGAATCGAAACCCGGAACAGTGTGTCCAGCAGGATAAGTCAGAAATATAATTCTTATGCTACATAACATAGGATTCATGTATTCATCAAAAGACTATTTACAGAAGGAGACCAGATGTTTTAAACTGCGTTCATGTCAACATGTCCAGGGCCTGAGTATGCAGTTTATTTGGACCTGCTTGAAGCAACCGAACTCCTGTGACTGGTATGGGTGATATGTTCATTATCTCTACCTGCCAGCAATTTCAAAGGCTAAAATGTGGATAGTGGACTTGACGAGAGAAAATATAAACTCAGTTCATTCCATTATCTATTCCCAGCATACTCTTCTCTGATGATTTCCCCTCTCTTGTCTCATTATGCAACCCCGCTGAGGGAATGTGGCAGTAAAAAGGTCTTCAATCTGAAGTTGGCATGAACGTATCTATCATGACTCTGGATCCGTCATGAAAATTCCAATTAGTTAACCAGTCTGCCCCCACACGCACACACACAGGGCAGAAGCCATTGTGCATCTTTTCAAGTTGGTAAGCATCAGGAACCTCCCTACTCACCCACCACTTCCTTTGAAGAAGTTGAACAGAACAGCAGGAGTTGTTTACTAGTTACTCCTAACCCCTTGTTCTTCACACTTTATATGATAATGTTTCCTATCAGACAATTTCTCAATGTTGGTTTCAGCAGTCACAATAGATCCCACAGAATTAGATAACTGTCTATGTTTCTGGGTGTGACTGGGCATAATGTTCATATACAGAGGTGTCATGCCCATAAGGGGCACAGGGGTACCTCAGATTTGTCCTGTTTGAATAGAAAAAAATATAAAAAAGTGTTGTTTTTCTGTAATACTACTAGCGACCTAGCATTTTATGAAGTTAGGTTTCCATTTTGGGCTAGCTAAAGCCATCTGCCAACCTCATAACTAGCTACCAAGAAGCCATTTCAGGTTATCAATAAAGTTACAGTAGCTAGCTTGTCCAACTACAGATAACTGACAAAATAAAGTAAACACTAACAAAGTGTTTTAATAGGGTGTTGGGCCACCAGAACAGCTTCAGTGCACTTTGGCATAGATTCTAGAAGTGTCTGGAACTTTATTGGAGGAATGCGACACCATTCTTCCACAAGAAATTCCATCATTTGGTGTTTTGTTGATGGTGGTGGAAAACGCTGTCTCAGGCACCACTCCAGAATCTCCCTTAAGTGTTTAATTGGGTTGAGATCTGGTGACTGAGACCACAATGGCATATGGTTTACATTGTTTTCGTGCTCATCAAACCATTCAGTGACCATTTGTGCCCTGTGGATCGAGGCATTGTCATCCTATGGGTACAGAGCCATGGTAGCCAAAATAATAGCAAAAATAATGACCTGCCCAGCATTTTTATGCATGACCCTAAGCATGATGGGATGTTAATTGATTAATTAACTCAGGAACCACACATGTGGAAGCACCTGCTTTCAATATATATTGCAACTCATTTACTTAAGTGTTTCCAATATTTTGGCAGTTACCTGTATCTTGGCTGGCATGCCTGCTGGCAAGGTTGGTAGACTTTAGAAAAGCAAGCAATTACTAAATGTACTGGACAAGACTCACATTCCCTTCAATCTTTTACCCAGATTTGATCAGAGATGCAGAGAAGCATATTAAGTGTCTTAAATAAAATAAACACCAGTCAGTAGGATACAGACATCTCAAGAGATAAATGGCAAATGGTAGTCACAACAGATACCGTAAAAATTTTTTTTTTTAAGTATCTGTGACCAACCGATGCATATCTGTATTCCCAGTCATCTAAAATCGATAGATTAGGGCCTAATGAATTTATATGAACTAACCCAGTAAAACAATGTTAATTGTTGCATGTTGCATTTATATTTTTGATCATTACGGAATGGATCGAGAGCTTGGATGGACCTATATTTCCTGCAATATGGAATTAGTAGGCTTTTGACTAGACAGGGAACCTTGTCAAGTCCCGTAGGGTTCAGTACACAATTTTAATTTAATCGAAATATGTTATGCATCACAGCAATTAATTTAGTTTGACAATCCCGTCAAATGCAATTCTGCATCTAGACACTAAATGGTTATATAAAGGTAAAATTGGCATCATGTTGATGCATTTAAATTGTACCTCTAGACCACAGGTCAACATCTCTTGGATTAGTGTGCCTATTTGACTTAGAATAACAATTAACATCGTTGACACAATTTATCAGTCTTGGAAAGATGAGCAGGTTTCCATAGCAACAGACCATAATGCGACCAATTAATGACGCTTGATCATTAGCATTCTAGTTGGGGACTTGGTAACTCATACCTGGTTCTCTCCTCCTTTGAAGTATAACAGGACCAGATGCTTTGTACCAGCAGCAGTGCCACTACACCAATCGTTCTAGGTTCACACAGTTCAGTTAGCCTTGAACCATCCCACTGACATTCTAGCAATAAATACTTTGTTAGACAAGAAAAGTGGCATCTACTGGAAGAAACACCTTTCCTAAGCATATTATAGGTCACCCTTCAGACTGCAAGTCACTTCCTTTACAACAAAGTCATCATTCCTACATTATTAAACAAACTGTTTAACAGGACACATCGGCACAATGCAGGAAGTCAAACAGCGAGGCGACAATCAAGTTGGTTTAATTCTGACCCACTGGGCACACACACACACACACACACTGGTTGAATAAACGTTTCCACATAATTTCAACGAAATGACGCTGAACCCATGTGGAACAGACGTCTGTGCCCAGTGGGGAGAATCTTCAATTGGATGAGACCAAAGTGTTCTCTCTCCGAAAGAGACAGTACTATAGAGAACTGACTGGCCATCACACACTGGTATCTTGGTTCAAAAGAAAAGGTTTTTGATATGAGTCCTGCCTGTGTGCATGTTTGTATTTTGGCCATCACAGGCTTGGCGACGAAAAACATACATAAATTGTGACGATGCTCGCTCATCTTTGGTGAAGGTTTAAACCAACCTATCAAATATCCTTTGATCCTGGATGTCTCTCTTCTAGTCGCGTTTGCCCTCTCACTGTCTCCTGTTAGAAGTACAAGGCACTTCTCATCAAAACATGGCACTTGTCCAGGACTTCACTGGGTTGCTTCCAGTGAATGATACCAACTTCATTTTATCAGTAGTCCATTGACTGCATCAAGATTGATGTTTCATCCTACCATGGCAATCTAACGAATGGCCACAGGTATTTGCATGTATAAGAAACAGCCTTAAGCGGATAGAAGTAGCACAGAGGGTTGGAAGGCTACAGCTCTTTGCAACATTGAGAACAGGCAGAAAAAGTGGGACGGGAGGACTTTCCCTTCTGTTAAGGGCAGAAGAGCTAGGGTAGCCTAGTCTGAAGAGGGCATCATCAGGGTCTGGAACACACGGACTGTAAGGAGTCATAACAGGGAGGAAAATACATACTATAATAAATAAAATAATCAAACTAACCTGGGTGAATGACCTGGCCCTCTGTGACAATCTTTAAGGTGAAGCCTTAGCATTTCCTGGTTTTGAAGAATAAAACCAAATAAGTACATGAAAAGAAAAGGGCCATTTTGAACTGTTTAACTCCACAACCTGGCATCTGGTCCAGATCAAAACAATCAACTGGAGGCGGACAGTTTCTGGTAAACTAAGCACTATGCTAATTATACACTTGCATCCTACTTTGGCTGTAAATGGTTATCAGGAACAACAGTACCATATCATTTTGTGCTGGTAAAAGCTATGTTGTGAATGTATAGAGCTTGTGCCGCAAATATGGACAGCGATATTCACACTTAAGTCAAGTAAAAAGCTCTATATTTTCTTAAATGTCATCATAATTCACAATGATATACATAACTGTTATTATGTTTGTGACATCTTTATTTAAGAGCTTTAAAAAGAAGAGAAAACACTTAGACCATCAACATGGCTACACAACTTATTTCTGAAAATATTAAATATATCAGGGCAGCAGTTCAGTCTCCAGTACTGTAGTTATTGCTTTACAATAATCTCTGTCTGTGGTCCTCAGCTGTCTAGTCTACAACAGGGAATAACACAGGTGAACTGGTTTAGATGGCAGAGGCATGTTTTAGATCAGAATCCTTTTCTGGGGAGTGCTGACATCATAGATGGAGGAGTCTCTTGAAATCCACTGTTGTAGATTGGTCTACTTAGAAACCAACATACGAGAGCGGGACTTTGGGAAATCGGATGTTGAAATCTGGTATAAATTACAATAGGGCTAAAGATAAGGTCCCACCATGTAGGTCAATAGGTCTTCTTCCAGGAGCGGAAATAGAGCTGGATGGGGATCAGTGGGTTTCTTTTCTGTAGGCTGGGATGGAACACATCAAAGTCTACCCGCCGCACCCTTTGAAGGTAGTCCTCCAGCACCACCTAGAACAGCAGCCAGAGGGAGGGAAACAGCATCCACAGCATGTGTCTGTCAGTCCTTATTCTCTACATGTGGAAGCTAGCGTGAGCGTCATCTCAGAGCTCAGGAATGTGCTTCCTCTTTGCCCTAGATACACAAAGCCAGCCCGGCCTAAAACATATGATATGATTCAGCATCTGAGAGGAAAGAGCCTTTAAGGCATCAGAACAGATTAACATAATTATAGCACCAGCAGCAATAGAGCATCATATTTGTGGAAATTGTCCTGGACAGAGAGGATAAAAGAGGAACACAGAATTGAGTGGATTAATGCTCTCTCTTTCTCTAATTACCATCATACCCCTGCTACCTCAAATGTTGTGACATCCACCCTTCAAAACATAACACACAACGCGGGGCATTTGCCTATCTCGAATTCTTCACCTGGGCCTCATTCTCAAGCCTCTGGTTAATATGTTCTGCCCTTCCTTTCTTGCACTCTTTCATGTCCCTTCTCTGTGGGAATCAGACTGCTTTTGAGAGTGCCAGTGGTAAGAGCCCATAATGCAGTCCCTTGGTGGTCTGTCAGGTGCGATTTAAATTGGAGCAGTAAAAGGTGTGTCTGGCCTGATGGGGAGCGTGCTGTGATGAGAGGGAGATTAGGCTAGACATACAGCCATGTGAGGATATTTGGAGGTGGCTGAGGAAGAGAAAGGATCATTCAAGATGGCTGCTCCTCCTTACCTAGGTTCAGATGAACATGACTGGAGGATTCATTAAAAAACAAATGACAAGAGAACTTGAAGAGAAACTAACACGCAGACCTGGTCTCTTCCCTGGTGCCAGGACTAAAGAAGCCCCGTAGTTCAGTCTTGTCTTTGGTCAACGTTTTAGTAAATATGACCCTTTTCATGGTGTTACATCAGTCACAGTGACCACAACATAACCCAGTAACATAACCCAATCATTCTTATAATAATAACAACAACCCACTGTCTGGAGGAAGGCAGGGAAAGCGGAAGCTGGTATGTTCTTGCTGAAGGATCTGGCCTGTGGAGACAAAGGTTCAAACTGAGTAAAATGACTAACAGGCTAATAAAGCTATAATCCGTTTAACAGAGATGGACGTGCATATAAAACACCAGTAGCTACTAAATTTCAGACTACTTCAGCTTCTCTTTTAAATTCCTTTTGTGTACAAACAAGCCTTAATTAACTTGAAGCTCACAATAAAACAAAGTTACAAGTATTCATCAACGTTAAATGATTATGTATGTGTTGTACAGGTAAAAAAGGCATTGTAGTAGCCATTTGAGAAAACGACTGAACCCACATGAGAATACAAAATGTAGAAATGTAATTGAATCAAATCAAGCAGTAAATCTGTTCGGCAAGAACAGCCCACCAAATAACATTGGAGGAACACTGTCCTAATGTCATGAGGTTACGTACGTGTTGTAGGTGTACGTGGGCTTGGCTGGCAATGTCATATACCACATCTCTCGCATTCTGTTCCCGGCTTCCTCGGATGAAGTCCTCCTGGGAGGCTCTGTGCTGGTGGTGACAGACACACACCTTTGTTCACACCACTTATTCACACAGGAGAGATTTGTTCCTTCAAACCACTATTCTAGCCAAGCCAACCAATTGTTCATGCTGATAGCATATGGCCTCTAATGGGGCGAACAAAGTGAAGCTCTCGATAATTATCTTCATTATTCACGGTATGTATAGCGATTGTCAGATCTCAGTTCTCTCTCCTTTAAAAATGGTTATGGCCTCAGGCTGCCCTGAGGTGTTTACAGCACTATGGCCGTCAACCCCATGATAGACAGAAGTTGTTTAGAAACGGAGTACAAGTCGGATAGTTTGACAGCAAAAAATATATATAAAACGGTTAATCGTAATCTTATTCCACAAATAAGGAGTTTAGTTTGATATAAACTCAGCAAAAAAAAAGAAAAGTTCATTTTTCAGGATCCTGTCTTTCAAAGATAATTCATAAAAATCCAAATAAGTTCACAGATCTTCATTGTAAAGGGTTTAAACACGGTTTCCCATGCTTGTTCAATGAACCATAAACAATTAATGAACAAGCACCCGTGGAACGGTCGTTAAGACACTAACAGCTTACAGACGGTAGGTAATTAAGGTCACAGTTACACTAAAGAGGCCTTTCTACTGACTCTGAAAAACAACAAAGAAAGATGCCCAGGGTCCCTGCTCATCTGCGTGAAAGTGCCTTAGGCATGCTGCAAGAAGGCATGAGGACTGCAGATGTGGCCAGGGCAATAAATTGCAATGTCCGCATTGTGAGACGCCCAAGACAGCGCTACAGGGAGACAGGACGGACAGCTGATCGCAGTGGCAGACCACTTGTAACACCTGCACAGCATCAGTACATTCAAACATCACACCTGCGGGACAGGTACAGGATGGCAACAACAACTGCATGAGTTACACCAGGAACGCACAATCCCTCCATCAGTGCTCAGACTGTGCGCAATAGGCTGAGAGAGGCTGGACTGAGGGCTTGTAGGCCTGTTGTAAGGCAGGTCCTCAGCAGACGTCACCGGCAACAAAGTCGTCTATGGGCAAACCCACAGTCACTGGACTAGACAGGCCAGGCAAAAAGTGCTCTTCACTGACAAGTCGCGGTTTTGTCTCACCAGGGGTGATGTTCGGAGTCGTGTTTTTCGTCGAAGGAATGAGCGTTACACCGATGCCTGTACTCTGAAGCGGGATCGATTTGGAGGTATAGGGTCCGCCATGATCTGGGTCGGTGTGTCACAGCATCATCGGACTGAGCTTGTTGTCATTGCAGGCAATCTCAACGCTGTGCATTACAGGGAAGACATCCTCCTACTCTTCTTGCAGGCTCATCCTGACATGACCCTCCTGCATGACAATGGCACCTGCCATACTGCTCTTTCTGTGAGTGATTTCCTGCAAGACAGGAATGTCAGTGTTCTGCCATTGCCAGCGAAGAGCCCGGATCTCAATCCCATTGAGCACATCTGGGACCTGTTGGATCGGAGGGTGAGGGCTAGGGCCATTCCCCCCAGAAATGTCTGGGAACTTGCAGGTGCCTTGGTGGAAGAGTGGGGTAACATCTCACAGCAAGAACTGGCAAATCTGGTGCAGTCCATGAGGAGGAGATGCACTGGAGTACTTAATGCAGCTGGTGGCCACACCAGATTAGAGGTCGACCGATTAATCAGAATGGCCGATTAATTAGGGCCGATTTGAAGTTTTCATAACAATCGGACATCGGTATTTTTGGACACCGATTTGGCCGATTTAAAAAAAACAGTTTTTTTTTTACACCTTTATTTAACTAGGCAAGTCAGTTAAGAACACATTCATATTTTCAATGACGGCCTAGGAACGGTGTTTTAACTGCCTTGTTCAGGGGCAGAACGACAGATTTATACCTTGTCACCTTGTAATTGTCATTATTACAAATATTATTATAATATTTTATTTATTATTATATACATTTTTTTAAATCGGCATCAGCTTTTTTTTTGGGGTCCTCCAATAATCGGTATCGGCATTGAAAAATCATAGTCGGTCAACCTCTACACCAGATACTGACTTTTGATTTTGACCCCCCTTTGTTTAGGGACACATTATTCCATTTCTGTTAGTCCACATGTCTGTGGAACTTATTCAGTTTGTCTCAGTTGTTGAATCTTGTTATGTTCATACAAATATTTACACACGTTAAGTTTGCTGAAAATAAACGCAGTTGACAGTGAGAGGGCATTTATTTTTAGAGTTTAGTTTAACAATAATATGAGGACAATGAGATTTTGTATTGCCCAAAAGCACAAGGCGGTCGGTGTCTGTAGACATGCTGCTACACACATTAGCTTGACAAACTAAACAATCAAGTCAGGTAACTTCAATACTATTTGAATAAAATGAAGCTTGGAATTGCAAGTTATTAGCTAGGCTAGAAGCTGTTGTCAAGCAATGGGAGCAAAACAACAAAACACAAACATACAGAGGGTCCACTGCCAAAGCCTGTATAAAATGTAACATCACCACGGACAGAGGCTGAAGTAGTTAAACCCCTGGACACCAACAGTCCCTTCCGCTTCCGACCAGAGCAATGAACTGGATTAAAATAATTGGAAAATTGCAAAGCACTCACTGTCCCTTAATGACACAGGAAGTGGAGAAAACACACCAGGCTTTAGCAAGCTTCAATTGAGCTCAGGACTAGACCTTTATGTTACAGTAGCACCCCAGGTGTCAAAACAATAGTGATCGGCAAATGACCTGGAGGTCTCCATAAACCTGAAGAGGTCACTATTGTCACACACACTGGACTAGTAGCGGTAAAAACATCTCCTGATGTCACATCATAAATCAGCTGCACACAGTCCCTGTCACTCCAGCTGTGGCTCAGAGGCCTTGTCGACAGATGATCAGACAAAGGCTAGAATTTGACTTGTAACTACAGCCAGTGCATTTGTCATGGGGTTTCATTAGAACTGTGCCTCTGGCATACTTCATTTGGAGTAGTGACACACTCCCTCACTGTGTTGATAATGCCAAACCCGGTCTAGCAGGAATATAATGTCACAAAGGCCTGTGTGTGTGTGTGTGTGTGTGTGTCTGGAATGGCAGTGTAGCATCCATCTGTACAAAACATCACCAGCAGGAAAGTCATCATTTTGATACCTCTGCTGCAGATATGGTCACCCACCAGCATGCAGATGTCCATAGGTAGGTAGACTTTGCGTCTGCTGCTGTGGTAGGGCGTGGCTCTTAGGCACGTCACGATCCCCTGGGCCTTACCAATGTGGCTGGCAGCATGATCTGCATGGACATCTTTCACACCTGGACAAACACACACACACAAAGGGAATCAGGGAAGACAGAAAAATAAATAAAAGTTAAATCATTGCACCACTTTTAAAACAAATGACTAAACTCTATTGAATTAAACATGCGCTGTCTAGGTACAAGAAGAATTTGTCTTCTAGTTTACCTCAGAAACCTAGTTACCGTTCTTGATTGAGTAGGACCATGCTAAAACCTTAAGCAGACACTGTTCTCTTGTATACATAATTTATAACAATGAAGCGCACCCATTTGATATCAATAACTGGAAAATGCTTTCATGCGGAGTGCCCTGTGCTTTAAATAGGTTGAGGCTTTGAGTCAGACATCTCTTCTAGTCAATTAGACTGGAACAAGTGTGACAGGTTCCTTGGCAGAGGGGGGCAAAATAATGACAATATTTGCAAATATATTAAAAATAAATGTACATAAGTATTCAGACCCTTTACTCAGTACTTTGTTGAAGCACCTTTGGCACCAATCACTGCCTCGAATCTTCTTGGGTATGACACTACAAGCTTGGCACACCTGTATTTGGAGAGTTTCTCCCATTCTTCTCTGAAGATCCTCAAGCTCTGTCAGGTTGGATTGGGAGCGTCTCTCCAGAGATGTTCGATCAGGTTCAAGTCCGGGCTCTGGCTGGGCTAGTCAAGGACATTCGGAGACTTCTCCCGAAGCCACTCCTGCATTGTCTCGGCTGTGTGCTTAGGGTCGTTGTCCTGTAGGAAGGTGAACTTTCACCACAGTCTGAGGTCCTGAGTACACTGGAGCAGGTTTTCATAAAGGATCTCTCTGTACTTTGCTCTGTCCGTCTTTCCCTCAATCCTAACTAGTCTCCCAGTTCCTGCTGCTGAAAACATCCACACAACATGATGCTGCCACCACCATGCTTCACTGTAGGGATGGTGCCTGGTTTCCTCCAGATGTGATTCTTGGCATTCAGGCCAAAGAATACAACCTTGGTTTCATCAGACAAGAGAATCTTGTTTCTCATGGTCAGAGTACTTGAGGTACCTTTTGGCAAAGTCCAAGCGGGCTGTCATGTTCCTTTTACTGGAGGAGTGGCTTCCATCTGGCCCCTCTACCATGAAGGCCTGATAGGTGGAGTGTTGCAGAGATGGTTGTCCTTCTGGAAGGTTCTCCCATTTCCACAGAGGAGCTCTGTCAGAGTGACCATCAGGTTCTTGATCACCTCCCTAACGAAGGCCCTTCTCCTCTGTTTCCATTTGCTCCGTTTGGCCAGGCGGCCAGCTCTAGGAAGGGTCTTGGTGGTTCCAAACTTCTTCCATTTAAGAATGATGGAGGCCACTGTGTTCTTGGGGACCTTCAATGCTGCAGAAATATGTTGGTACCCTTCCCCCAGATCTGTGCCTCAACACAATCATGTCTCAGAGCTCTACAGAGAATTAATTCAACCTCATGGCCTGGATTTTGCTCTGACATGCCCTGTCAACTATGGGACCTTTTTATAGACAGGTGTGTGCCTTTCAAAATCATGTCCAATCAATTGAATTTACCACAGGTGGACTCCAACCAAGTTGTAGAAACATCTCAAGGATAATCATTGGAAACAGGATGCACCTGAGGTCAATTTCAAGTCTCATAGCAAAGGGTCTGAATACTTATGTAAATAAGGTATTTCTGTTTTTATTTTTAACAAATGAGCAAACAATTCTAAAAACCTGTTTTCACTTTGTCATTATGGGGTATTGTGTGTAGATTGATGAGGAAAATGTTTTATTTAATCCATTTTAAAACAAGGCTGTAACGTAACAAAATGTGGAAAAAGTCAAGGGGTCTGAACTTTCCGAATGCACCGTACACACACAGTATAATGTGACTGTTCCTGTCAAGGTTCTTCCAAATAGGGAAGGAGCAGAGTCATTGTCATCCATTTCTTTGGCTCTATGGAATCTATTGAGAATGTGTTTAATGTAGAGTGGAAATCGGTCGTTTCTGTTGTCCAGCCTTTCATCAAAAATCTACAGGAGATCAGTGGCTATATTGATTCATTCTGATGGCATTTCCGTTGTGCAATTATGCACGACGAGCTCTGCAACGCCAGGCGGACAAGGTATCATTAGACAAGACACAATTACAAAGTTCCCGGCAATGTTCCATTCGCTGGCTGCAATTCTCATCTTTCTCAATTTAGTCAATGTGCTGCATTTGCAAGCATGATTCTCATCATTTCTAAGAGGTACTTGAACACTGGGAAGTTAATTGTGAATATAAATTAGATGTTTTTTCCCCCCTAGGGAACAGAGCAATGCACATGCTGTACACTCTTCAGTCAGTGGAGTCGAGCACAAAACACAGATACACCTGCTCACCTAAACTCTCCAGAAGAAGGTACAGTAGTGAGGACTGGGTATTCTCTGAATAGGCCTCCAACTCCTGGAGGTTTCTATAAGCTCTGTCTTCCATGTCTTTCTCCTGTTGGCAACAGTAGAGACATACTTCAAATAAATTAAACAGAACTAGAATTGAACCCACCCAAATCCATGACCTAAAATGCAACATTTGCTTACTCTCTCAGAGATTATTCTAAGCATCCACCTCTTTGTCAGGTAGTGTTTCTTCACCGCCTGCAAAAGGAGATATTTGAAGATATTTAAAACAGCTTTTCCAATGCATTTGATATGTACTATGTTTAATGGTATGCAAAGTCCAAACGTTATACTGTAGACTGCGTTAGCCTGCAGATGCATTCATGAAAATATAAACAGAAGATATCTACTCCAGACTGACCCTCCATAGTTCTGCACTGACAGGCTGCACTGGGGGGTCGTCCCTGTAGATTTCCTCCACTGTAGTCTTCCAGAACTGCATCCGCATCAGACCTATGGTCTTCTGGGAAACAGAGTCCTTCACCTTGGAGAGAAACAAAAAAGCGAGGCTTTTCTCAATTCCTTTCAGAAGACATCTTCATTGAATAAGCTTATACTGTTAGGCATACAGATTTGCATGAAAAATGCCTTGTACTAGACCATTCCCTCACTGTTATCCTTGTTCATATCTAGGTCTATAAGTTGATGTATTATTCTAGACAAAACAGCATTATCTTCAACAGCAGGATGCCTGAACATCAACACTTAGCTCTGGACATGTATTGGACATATGACCACCCCGAGGATTATAGTATCATAATTTCCAATATATGCATATACATATTCATACAATGCCTTCAGAAAGTATTCACACCCCTCAACTCTTTACACATTTTGTGTTACTGCTTGAATTTCAAATGGATTAAATTTAGAATGTTTTTTTATGTCACTGGCTTATTCACAATAACACATGATGTCAAAGTGGAATTGCTTTTCTAAATGTTTACAAATTAATACAAAATTAAAACCTGAAATGTTTTTTAATTATTATTTTTTTACCTTTATTTAACCAGGCAAGTCAGTTAAGAACACATTCTTATTTTCAATGACGGCCTGGGAACAGTGGGTTAACTGCCTGTTCAGGGGCAGAACGACAGATTTGTACCTTGTCAGCTCGGGGGTTTGAACTCGCAACCTTCCGGTTACTAGTCCAACACTCTAACCACTAGGCTACGCTGCCGCCCTATGTAGTCAATGAGCATTCAACCCATTTGTTATGGCAAGCCAAAATAAATTCAGGATTTAAGATGTAATAATCAAGTCACATAATAAGTTGCATGGACTCAATCTGTGTGCAATAATAGTGTTTAACATGATTTTTGAATGACTACTTCATCTCTGTACCCCACACATACAATTATCTGTAAGGTCCCTTAGTCGAGTAGTGAATTTCAAACAAAGATTCAACCACAAAGACCAGGGAGGTCTTCCAATGCCTCGCAAAGAAGGGCACCTATTGGTAGATGGCAACAACAACAAAAATATACAGGCATCATTCCTAACTCAGTTGCCGGAAAGGAAGGAAACCGCTCAGGGATTTCACCATGAGGCCAATGGTGACTAAAACAGTTAGAGTTTAATGGCTGTGATAAGAGAAAATGGAGGATGGATCAACATTGTAGTTATCCCACAATACTAACCTAATTGACAGAGTGAAAAGAAGGACGCCTGTACAGAACACATATTCCAAAACATGCATCCTGTTTGCAATAAGTAAAACTGCAAAAATGTGGCAAAGAAATTAACTTTATGTCCTGAATAAAAAGCATTATGTTTGGGGATATCCAACAACACATCAATGAGTACCACTCTTCCTATTTTCAAGCATGGTGATGGCTGTGTCATGTTATGGGTTTGCTTGTCATTGGCAAAGACTAGGGAGTTTTGGGGAATAAAAATAAACATAATAGAGCAAAGCACAGGCAAAATCCTAGAGGAAAAACTGGTTCAGTCTGCTTTCCAACAGACAGTGGAAGACAAATTCAGCTTTCAGCAGGAAAATAACCTAAAACACGAGGTCAAATCTACACTGGAGTTGCTCACCAAGAAGACAGTGAAATGTTCCTGAGTGTCGAGTTACAGTTTTGACTTAAAACTGCTTGAAAATATATGGCAAGACTTGAAAATGGCTGTCTAGCAATAATCAACAACCAATTTAACAGAGCGTGAAGAATTTTGAAAATAATAAATAGCCAATGTTGCACAATCCAGGTGTTCAACGCTCTTAAGAGACTTACCCAGAAAGACTCCCAGTTATAATTTCTGCCAAAGGTGCTTCTACAAAGTATTGACTCAGGGGTGTGAATACTTATGTAAATGAGATATTTCTGTATTTAAATTTAAATACATTTGCAAAAATGTCTTCACTTTGTCATTATGCGGTATTGTGTTCAGATGGGTGAGGAAAAAAATATATTTAATTATCCATTTTGAATTAAGGTTGTAACACAAAATGTGGAACAAGTCAAGGGGTATGAATACTTTCTGAAGGCACTCAGTGCTGAACTTTCTGGAATACCTGCCTGAGCCAGCTCGACATTGAAGGCCCTCAGGGCCAGTGAGGAGCGCCGGGCATCCTCAGGGAGAAGCAGGGAGGACACAAAACCGTCATAGTCCCGAGACCTGGGGAAACAAGGCAGTGGACACAGGCAAATTATTTGAAACAAGTCAAGTGTAATGCTATTGGTGGACTAACTTCTTCACAATGAAAACATTAGATGCAGTAACACATGTACAAAAAACAAATAACTATCCAGGGTTGGGGTCAATTCCATTTAAATTCAGTATATGCACTGACATTCCAATTCTCTTCAATGCATTTCAACGAGGAACAATTGGAATTTAAATGCATTTGGTTAACTTTCTAAATTAACAGGAATTGAACCCAACCATGCAACTAGCTGTACAATGTAGCCAGTCAGAGGGGCCCATGCAATTTGTGCTTAGAAGGATGCTTGCTAGTCATACCATTTAGCCATATTTAGCTAGCTAACAAACTGGCTTACTTACCTCACAATATCGATACAGTATTTTTCGTTATGCCGAGATTCTGCAGTAGAGTTTGTTGAAGCTCGTATACATTTTACTTCGGTAGGTCGTTGAATAAAAATAGCGTGTGGCAATATATTTCTTTGGAGTGAGTGAAACACCGAACATTTTGTGGTTAATAATCCATGCTTTGCACTAATGCCAGATGCCATGTTCACAACATACCCTTCAACTTTCACCCTTACCTTGTGTCACAACAAAAGTATTCCTCCCTAGTTCATGTGTTCCGCTTTATGTAAATACAGAACACTCGTTTTAGGTAAAGTATTTATCTCAAGGAAGACAATTAGTTGTAATTTAGCGAACAATATGTAGCAGCTACAACTGTGCATTTCAGAGTTTCATTTATAGTAGACCTTTGCAGCAGGCAAAGTAAACAGAACTTGACGTGCTCTTGTTCTGGACAACGTCATATATACGGGTCATATAACTTCCCTCGCTATGATTATGGGAGCTTAAAAGTAGAGTGAGCCAGTTACACACTGTCAATGTCGATGCTGTCATATGGCAACAGTTTCAATTAATTGTCACTTTGCATTGGTCCTGATGTGGCATGGTATTTGGCTTTCGGAGTGCAACAATATTGGGTAAGGGCCGTCGTGTCTAGTTCGGAAGCAAAACGTTCACAATCAGACTCAGAAGTTAACAAGCGCTAGCCTGCTCGCTAGCTAGATTGCTTGGGCTGCTGTCTCAAGGAGGCAGACCGGAATCTTGTTAGGACAGCCTGTGAGGACACCGCACCCATCTGACGTGGTAGTCCGGTGTAGTTCAGTTGGCAGAGCATGGAGCTTGCAATGTCATGGTTGTAGTTTATATTTCCAATGGTGACCAGTATGAAAATGTATTGAGTAAAATGCATCAGGGTAAATTATTCCCTGCCTATGTTCTGCCAGGTTTTTGGAATTAATAAACGAATTCATTAATATTTTGATCAGTTAAAGCCAGGCACTTGCTTGATTTATGTTTATCTAGTGCAGTGGCAGCAGTAAAGAGCAAAGTCATTCTTGTCTCTGACAACAGTATGTTTTCCCTGTGTGACTTTACTAGGCTGTGTGAATAGGCTATTTAATTAACGCAAACATGTTCAGTCAAGTGAAGAAGTCTTTCGTACACTTAGCGTCACTGCAAGCTGAGGACCTATCTGAAATAAACATACAGTTGAAGTTGGAAGTTTACATACACTTAGGTTGGAGTCATTAAAACTTGTTCAACCACTCCACAAATGTCTTGTTAACACACTAGTTATGCCAAGTCTGCTAGGCAGCCGTTAAACCGTTCCTGATGCGTTCTGTCTCCTAAAGGTGAACTTACTTTGGTACAAAAAGTGCAAATCAATCACAGAACAGCAAAGAACCTTGTGAAGATGCTGGAGGAAACGGGTACAAAAGTATCTATATCCACAGTAAAACGAGTCATATATCGACTAACCTGAAAGGCTGCTCAGCATAGAAGAAGCCATAAAAAAACCTCCATGAAAAAGCCAGACTACGGTTTGCAACTTTACATGGGGACAAAGATTGTACTTTTTGGAGAAATGTTCTCTTGTCTGATGAAACAAAAATAGAAATGTTTGGCCATAATGACCATCATTATGTTTGGAGGAAAAAGGGGGAGGCTTACAAGCCAAAGAACCCCATCCAACCGTGAAATACAGGGGTGGCAGCATCATGGTGTGGGGGTGCTTTGCTGCAGGATGAACTGGTGCACTTCACAAAATAGATGGCATCATGAGGTAGGAAAATTGTGGATATATTGAAGCAACATCTCAAGACCATCAGTCAGGAAGTTAAAGCTTTGTCTCAAATGGGCCTTCCAAATGAACAATGACCCCAAGCATACTTCCAAAGTTGTGGCAAAATGGCTTAAGGACAACAAAGTCAATTTGTTGGAGTGGCCATCACAAAGCCCTGACCTCAATCCTATAGAAAATTTGTGGGCAGAACTGTAAAAGTGTGTTCGAGCAAGGAGGCCAACAAACCTGACTCAGTTACACCAGCTCTCTCATGAGGAATGGGCCAAAATTCACCGAATTTATTGTGGGAAGCTTGTGGAAGGCTACCCAAAATTATTGACCCAAGTTAAACAATTTAAAGGCAATGCTACCAAATACTAATTGAGTGTATGTAAACTTCTGACCCACTGGGAATGTGGTGAAAGAAATAAAAGCTGAAAACATTCTCCCTACTATTATTCTGACACTTTACATTCTTAAAATAAAGTGATCCCAACTGACCTAAAACAGGGAATTTTTACTTGGATTAAATGTTAGGAATTGTGAAAACTGAGTTTAAATGTATTTGGCTAAGGTGTATGTAAACTTCTGACTTCAACTGTACATTGTACTTGTCATTGCTAATGTGAAATATGAGAATTTTTTTATGCTTGAAATAACTCCTCCCATATTCTTTACAAATGTTATATTATCTAAAGTACACATGTAATTTCATTGAGGCAGAGATGTTTCTTCTCAGCATTTAAGCAGTGCTCATCTTGAAGGTTACGGTAGTTGCATTTCATCAACACTAGAGGGCAGTGTTGTATAGTCCTGTGCTTGTATCTCAAATTATGTAAATCAAATCCTAATAATCGATTCTCAACTCAAGTTTGTCTGGTTTTACAGACCCTGTCTTTACTTTGTTACTACAACCCCTCCAGCGTTTCTCTCATCTTATCAAATCAAATCAAATTTATTTATATAGCCCTTCGTACATCAGCTGATATCTCAAAGTGCTGTACAGAAACCCAGCCTAAAACCCCAAACTGCAAGCAATGCAGGTGTAGAAGCACGGTGGCTAGGAAAAACTCCCTAGAAAGGCCAAAACCTAGGAAGAAACCTAGAGAGGAACCAGGCTATGTGGGGTGGCCAGTCCTCTTCTGGCTGTGCCGGGTGGAGATTATAACAGAACATGGCCAAGATGTTCAAATGTTCATAAATGATCAGCATGTTCGAATAATAAGAAGGCAGAACAGTTGAAACTGGAGCAGCAGCACGGCCAGGTGGACTGGGGACAGCAAGGAGTCATCATGTCAGGTAATCCTGGGGCATGGTCCTAGGGCTCAGGTCCTCCGAGAGAGAGAAGGAGAGAATTAGAGAACGCACACTTAGATTCACACAGGACACCGAATAGGACAGGAGAAGTACTCCAGATATAACAAACTGACCCTAGCCCCCCGACACATAAACTACTGCAGCATAAATACTGGAGGCTGAGACAGGAGGGGTTAGGAGACACTGTGGACCCATCCGAGGTCACCCCCGGACAGGGCCAAACAGGAAGGATATAACCCCACCCACTTTGCCAAAGCACAGCCCCCACACCACTAGAGGGATATCTTCAACCACCAACTTACCATCCTGAGACAGGGCCGAGTATAGCCCACAAAGATCTCCGCCATGGCACAACCCAAGGGGGGGCGCCAACCCAGACAGGATGACCACATCAGTGAATCAACCCACTCAGGTGACGCACCCCTTCCAGGGACGGCATGAGAGAGCCCCAGTAAGCCAGTGACTCAGCCCCTGTAATAGGGTTAGAGGCAGAGAATCCCAGTGGAAAGAGGGGAACCGGCCAGGCAGAGACAGCAAGGGCGGTTCGTTGCTCCAGAGCCTTTCCGTTCACCTTCCCACTCCTGGGCCAGACTACACTCAATCACATGACCCACTGAAGAGATGATTCTTCAGTAAAGACTTAAAGGTTGAGACAGAGTTTGCATCTCTGACATGGGTAGGCAGACCGTTCCATAAAAATGGAGCTCTATAGGAGAAAGCCCTGCCTCCAGCTGTTTGCTTAGAAATTCTAGGGACAATTAGGAGGCCTGCGTCTTGTGACCGTAGCGTACGTGTAGGTATGTACGGCAGGACCAAATCAGAGAGATAGGTAGGAGCAAGCCCATGTAATGCTTTGTAGGTTAGCAGTAAAACCTTGAAATCAGCCCTTGCTTTGACAGGAAGCCAGTGTAGAGAGGCTAGCACTGGAGTAATATGATACATTTTTTGGGGGGGTTCTAGTCAGGATTCTAGCAGCCGTATTTAGCACCAACTGAAGTTTATTTAGTGCTTTATCCGGGTAGCCGGAAAGTAGAGCATTGCAGTAGTCTAACCTAGAAGTGACAAAAGCATGGATTAATTTTTCTGCATCATTTTTGGACAGAAAGTTTCTGATTTTTGCAATGTTACGTAGATGGAAAAAAGCTGTCCTTGAAATGGTCTTGATATGTTCTTCAAAAGAGAGATCAGGGTCCAGAGTAATGCCGAGGTCCTTCACAGTTTTATTTGAGACGACTGTACAACCATTAAGATTAATTGTCAGATTCAACAGAAGATCGCTTTGTTTCTTGGGACCTAGAACAAGCATCTCTGTTTTGTCTGAGTTTAAAAGTAGAAAGTTTGCAGCCATCCACTTCCTTATGTCTGAAACACATGCTTCTAGCAAGGGCAATTTTGGGGCTTCACCATGTTTCATTGACATTTTAGTTAGCTTTGCGACAGTATCAAAAATAAATTTCGGATTGTTCTTATTTTCCTCAATTAAGTTTGAAAAATAGGATGATCGAGCAGCAGTAAGGGCTCTTCGGTACTGTCTTTCCAAGCTAGTCGGAAGACTTCCAGTTTGGTGTGGCGCCATTTCCGTTCCAATTTTCTGGAAGCTTGCTTCAGAGCTCGGGTATTTTCTGTGTACCAGGGAGCTAGTTTCTTATGAGAAATGTTTTTAGTTTTTAGGGGTGCAACTGCATCTAGGGTATTGCGCAAGGTTAAATTGAGTTCCTCAGTTAGGTGGTTAACTGATTTTTGTCCTCTGGCGTCCTTGGGTAGACAGAGGGAATCTGGAAGGACATCAAGGAATCTTTGTGTAGTCTGAATTTATAGCACGACTTTTGATGTTCCTTGGTTGGGGTCTGAGCAGATTATTTGTTGCAATTGCAAACGTAATAAAATGGTGGTCCGATAGTCCAGGATTATGAGGAAAAACATTAAGATCCACAACATTTATTCCATGGGACAAAACTAGGTCCAGCGTATGACTGTGACAGTGAGTGGGTCCAGAGACATGTTGGACAAAACCGAGTCGATGATGGCTCCGAAAGCCTTTTGGAGTGGGTCTGTGGACTTTTCCATGTGAATATTAAAGTCACCAAAGATTAGAATATTATCTGCTATGACTACAAGGTCCGATAGGAATTCAGGGAACTCAGTGAGGAACGCTGTATATGGCCCAGGAGGCCTGTGTACAGTAGCTATAAAAAGTGATTGAGTAGGCTGCATAGATTTCATGACTAGAAGCTCAAAAGACGAAAACGTCATTTTTTTTTTTGTCAATTGAAATTTGCTATCGTAAATGTTAGCAACACCTCTGCCTTTGCGGGATGTACGGGGGATATGGTCACTAGTGTAGCCAGGAGGTGAGGCCTCATTTAACACAGTAAATTCATCAGGCTTAAGCCATGTTTCAGTCAGGCCAATCACATCAAGATTATGATCAGTGATTAGTTCATTGACTATAATTGCCTTTGAAGTAAGGGATCTAACATTAAGTAGCCCTATTTTGAGATGTGAGGTATCAAGATCTCTTTCAATACTGACAGGAATGGAGGTGGTCTTTATCCTAGTGAGATTGCTAAGGCGAACACCGCCATGTTTAGTTTTGCCCAAACCAGGTCGAGGCACAGACACGGTCTCAATGGTGATAGCTGAGCTGACTACACTGACTATGCTAGTGGCAGACTCCGCTATGCTGGCAGGCTGGCTAACAGCCTGCTGCCTGGCCTGCACCCTATTTCATTGTGGAGCTAGAGGAGTTAGAGCCCTGTCTATGTTCATAGATAAGATGAGAGCACCCCTCCAGCTAGGATGGAGTCCGTCACTCCACAGCAGGTCAGGCTTGGTCCTGTTTGTGGGTGAGTCCCAGAAAGAGGGCCAATTATCTACAAATTCTATCTTTTGGGAGGGGCAGAAAACAGTTTTCAACCAGCGATTGAGTTGTCAGACTCTGCTGTAGAGCTCATCACTCCCGGTAACTGGGAGGGGGCCAGAGACAATTACTCGATGCCGACACATCTTTCTAGCTGATTTACACGCTGAAGCTATGTTGCGCTTGGTGATCTCTGACTGTTTCATCCTAACATCGTTGGTGCCGACGTGGATAACAATATCTCTATACTCTCTACACTCGCCAGTTTTAGCTTTAGCCAGCACCATCTTCAGATTAGCCTTAACGTCGGTAGCCCTGCCCCCCGGTAAACAGTGTATGATCGCTGGATGATTCGTTTTAAGTCTAATACTGCGGGTAATGGAGTCGCCAATGACTAGAGTTTTCAATTTGTCAGAGCTAATGGTGGGAAGCTTCGGCGTCTCAGACCCCGTAACGAGAGGAGTAGAGACCAGAGAAGACTCGGCCTCTACTTATCAAGTAGCATAAGCTGCCATATGTTGTCTAATGGTATAGAAGACCCATTCTCATTGAAAAGCAAGTCTAGGATGCAGGTGATGTGGTCTATGTGCCCTATTTATATGCTTTCCGTTTTAGTTAAATTTTTACGTCTTTCAGTTTTGTACACCAAGCTTCAAATGGCTAAAAATACAAGATTTTTGGTTATGGAAAATATATTTTACAGCGGTTAAAATGGTACAGTGATACTATACTTGCTTGTTTTATTACTGAAACTGAAATAAGGTGCGATTTCTGCGTAGTGCATCTTTATTAACACTTATCATGAGCGCTGAGACGTACCAAGGATGGTTGGAAGTGGCCCGAGACTTTTTCTTATTTTTTTTTCTTCACATGACTAACAATCTATTGACACATTTACCCACTGATAATAAGTCAATTGTTTGTGAGATGAAAGTGTTTTGGACATAACTCAAATGTGTGACCGGTGCTTTTACTTTAAAGGAAACAGTTCTGAACAGTTTTGCTGCAGATCTTGATTTCTTTGAATGCAGTTTGTCTATTTTGCTTAACGTTTAATGCAATATGAATTCAAGATAAGTGTATCATGAGTAAATAAAGTTGAAACAACCAGGTATCTCCGTACTCCTACGGCCATAACCATGGACCCTCACACTCCCACCGTCATGTCCGAGACTGCCAGCCCGTTGTCCATGGCAACGTCGCCCACCAGCAACCACACTGGGGTGCCCGCGGCTGAGTCCAAAGTCTTCATCTCTGACGTCCCTGGCACAACCCGATGGGTCACAGGTCAGTGGAGGAAATATACATTTTGAAAATACCCCTACATTTACCCCATCTGAATTCTTTATGGCAAAATGTACTATTTTTTGGTTTGTTTCCATATCTATTCAACAGTTTTAAACACCATACCATTACAATATTAGGCTTTTGTCATGAAAAGATTTGCTCCCTGCCACAGGTCACATCGCAGTGGTCCACGACCCACTGAGGACGGTGTCTGTGCTGGAGCCGGGGGGTGCAGGGTGAACCAGTGGGAGGCGGTGGAGGAAACGGCTAACGCCGCCAGGTGTCTCTATGCCCAGAATGGAGGGTTCTTTTGTACTAGGACTGGGGAGTGTTTGGGGAATGTTGTCAGTGACGGGGTGCAAGTGAGGGACAGCCGAGGGGAGCAGAATGCCCAGTTTGGCATCAGGAGGGACGGTACACTGTTTTTTGGGTAAGAGCTACCGGTCTTGTAAAATGTCCTTCTCAATCTCTCTCTACTCAATTTGAGCTCCATTTGTGGTTGTAATAGCTAACATAAATTTGCACTTCATGACTTTTTCTAGACAAATGCTGTCAAGGCTTGTAGTTGAGTTTGTGGAACATTGATCCTGTTATCATAAAATATGAAGTTCTTTTGTTTATAACCCTATCGCGTAATATGACGTCTACTTTGGAACATAACCAATTAGATTAGGACAGGACTCCCTGTTCCCTGGAGAAGTGTTGTGTTGACCTGTCAGTCATTCTGTGTAGAGTAATGGCTCTAACTTGGAATGTTCTTGTTACCCAGATAAGGGTGTTTACGTTCATGCACGTTTGATGGGAAAAATAAGAGCAGTGAAAAAAGCAGTGGTCCCTGAACCAATAAAACCAGCCACCTGGAACAGACGGCTGCTTGGTTGTTGTGGCGTGGCTGATGTAATATTGTATGGGCAGACTCACCAAAGCATTCAATGTGTCCAATGTGCCCCCACATCTCATCCCCCCACCCCCCATAGATTTTTCATAGACCAGAGCCTGAGGGCTGTCAACACTAGGATATTTAACTGTCACAAACTGAAGTATAAACATTTCTTGTGGAAGCCAACAAAGCTAGCCAGGTGAAAAAATAAATACATTTTATTTAACTAGGCAAGTCAGTTAAGAACAAACTCTTACTTTCAATGACAGCCTAGGAACAGTGGGCTAACTGCCTGTTCAGGGGCAGAACAACAGATTTGTACCTTGTCAGCTCAGGGATTTGAACTTGCAATCTTTCGATTACTAGTCCAACACTCTAAACACTAGGCTACCCTGATGTGTACAGAGATTTAGGATGCACTTGAGCTTTTGGCTGCCTTTTAGAAATGTTTTATCTCACTAGATTGCTGAATGTACCCTTTTTAACATGAGTATCGAAGTATGTGATCTCATGAGCACCTTGTTCCACAGTTGGTTATTCCTTTCTTGAGATGGCACTGGATGATGTTATTTACTTTTTCCTCATTTTTGTCTCTGATTTTCCCTCTTTACATCCCTGTTTCTCTACTTCTTTTCCTCAAGTTATCGCTCTGATGAGGCCAACCCCATTGTGCAGTTAGTCAGTGGGGTGGTGTGGCTGCTCCGAGACAGCCAGGTCTACATTAACCAGAGCATAGATGCTGAGTGTGCAAGGAGACAGGTCGCTACTGAAGGATACTGAGGATGTCTTCAATTTAGCCATACTTACTTAAAATGCTAGAGGTATGTAGTTAGTTAGTATTGACATCTTTTAATATTACTTTAGGTAAAGTCTCCCATTAAGTGCAGATCTAGCATCGGCTTCCTCAACCATTAGATTAGGAAGTAAAAAGCAGGACTGGCCTTACGTCAGCACTTAGCGGTAACTTTGTCCTAGACTTGATGTAGAAATCTGTTTTTGGCTTCACATCACTCATATAACATGGCCATTTAAAACAGAGTTGTCATAATACACAATAAAAAATACATTTAGAAATATGAAGAGACATTTCCTGTGGCACAATTCACTAATGCGTATGGTGAAACACTGTTTGCCCATTCTGGCTAAGTAAAAAAAACAATGATGTATTCTATCAAATTCAGCCAGAATGCTTCAATTACATTTTCATGCATTTGATTCCACAAGGAATTTCCACCATTTTGTGAACATGATGTCAGCCACAATGATCCTGTCTTTTATTTAACTAGGCAAGTCAGTTAAGAACAAATTCTTATTTTCAATGACGGCCTAGGTAATTCTGGTAATTCTGCCTGTTCAGGGATTTGTACCTTGTCAGCTCAGGGATTTGAACTTGCAACCTTCTGGTTACTAGTCCAACGCTCTAACCACTAGACTACCCTGCCTGTTCCACATAGAGGGACAGAGGGACTGCAGAGGGTAAAAATGTAAAAGAGATGGGGGGAGAAAAAGATAAAAAGGGTGGAAATAATACCGGTGTAACTGGTTGAGGGTGAAGTGGAAAGAGGATTGTGGGAGACAAAGGGAATACAGTGGGAGGGAGAGAAAATGCGTGGTCAAAGTGAAACAATGCAGGTTTGATAGGAGACAGAAGTGGGGTCATTTAGGCATATGAAAGGAGATTGGGCTAAGTAATAAGGCTCTGATCAATTCTATTGATCTGGCTTTCTCTGCACCGGTGCAATGAACAAATGACCTCATTGACCTAGAGATTCACGAGTTTGTTAAAGAAATGGCTTTGAAAAGACCACAAGGGGACATGTCTGTTCATGTCCATGGCCTCTCCACTCAATATCAGGCCATATAAAGTCAATAAATCGTATCTAGTCAGCACAGTCTCTCGGTGCATATCAGACCACTGACCTTCTCCAATGAATTTACCTTATTTTTCACACAATCGACATTGCTTCAGAAATCCTTATGGATTTTTTTTGCATTAAATGCATGCACCTTTCTCCTATATGGCCTTATGGTACTGTACTACTAGTGGTGTTGTACCAACTGTTCATTCCTATCTAGCATGACTCTTTGGGAGTTGGCACATTTTCTGAAAGGTCAGGGGGTCATCAACGCCATCAACCTGGATGGGGGTGGTTCCTCCACTTACGTGGCAAATGGCTCATTGACCAGCTACCCCTCAGACCACTGGTAAGCCAAACAGAGAGCTTAGGTCACATGTTCATTGCAATAACATTACAAGGTTTATGGAGCTGCTTTTTGTGACTTTTATTTTAGTCAAATGTTGTTGCTGTTTGACACACTGCAATTTCTAGTCATGATATTCATTCTCTCACCTGCTTTCTTTGTCTCCATGTTCCCCATCTCGCCTATCGGTTTCCTCCTTCAGTGTCTCAGACCCCATGTGGTGCTGCCCTCGGCGGGTCTCCACCATCCTGTGTGTCCACCATCCTGTGTGTCCACCATCCTGTGTGTCCGCCAGCCCCAGTGCCAGCCTGAGGACTGCAGCGGTCACAGGATGTACATCGATGGGCACTGCCAATGCCAGGAGGGCTGGAATGGGACTGGCTGTGACAACCTGGTGTGCCAACCGCCCGCCTGCGGTGCCCACGGTGCCCACGGTGTCTGTACACAGGGTGAGTGATGACTGGTGAGGAGTGGGTACAGTTATTCTCTCTTGTGTTCTGAACAAGCTCTGAGGTCACAATGAAATGCCTCTTGCCTCTTTCTTTATCTATTCTTTCTCCTCTTTCTTATCTCATCTCTCTCCTGGTGCAGATGGCTGTGCGTGTGATGCTGGATGGAGAGGGGCGAACTGCGGCCAAGGTAATCAGCCGCTCTCTCTCTCTTTCTGGCTTGGTTTGTTTACACAACAAGTCTGTAATTTCTCCTGGTGTGAAACATGTTGCTTGTCCCCAGGACCCTATGATTTGTGAAGAATGTACTCTATCGAGCTTTGGCAATTACGATTGGTAGTTATAACGTCCACATTCCAGGGCAGTACTTTAACACCTCCTAGCCCTCACATTTTCTTTCACTCACTGCACCCTCTCCCAACCCCATGGTCCTATAATACACTCCTTAGTTTCCTGACCAAACCTGTATCCTACCTAAAACTTTATACAGTGAGGTCATGTCCTCATATCCTGTAATACTCCCTCCAAAATCTACAGTATCTGACCGTCCACCGATAACAGCTTACTTGTGTCTTAACTTATTTTATCTCTCTCTAAGTGTGTGATTTGGGTTTCTATGGTGACGGCTGCACTAATGGGGTCGTGTGACCCTGTTTACGGTGGCTGCAGCTGCCCCATTGGTTTCCATGGTGAATCCTGTGAACAAGGTGTGTTTATACATGGGTGTGTGTACTGCTAGTAGTGTGGCAGGATAAGTGTGTAACTCTGCTTGATTGGTGTACACCTAACAACCTTTCATGATCCTCCAAAGCAAATTCGTAATCCCCTCTCAATTTCTAATTTCTCTTTCCCATTCCCCGACATTCCCTCACCTGTTTCGATAATGGCACCTTGGCGCACTTCCAATGTAATGCCTTATTCCCAGTCTCACAAGGATAACGGTGATCAACAAAAGCTTTCCCAGTGGTCCGGCTAGAACATTCCCTCTCTGTACGAGTTTTGCCAATAGTCTCGCTTCAAATCTCTGAATGAACAGCTGGAACGCATTAGCCCTAATAGGCTAAGCCTACGTTACATCACTTCCTTGGTCCTCTGATGACCAAATCCTGGACTGAATACCTTTTGCTTTGGAGATTAAATGAAGCTTTTGTTGAAGTCGTATTGTCTGTCAGAGCCTTTTCACTCTTCATGTACATCATTGCTGTAGTTCCCATGTATTATGGACTAGTTATACGTATATGTGACAATTACATATGGTGAACAGTATCTTCAAGTCCCTTAGAAGGTCTAGGAAACCAAAACATTGGTACTAACCCCTGATGTTGCAAGCTAGAGCAGTGGTTTTCAGGAAGGAAGTTTCTTAACTTTAAAGCTTTATTGTATTTTCCAGTGACATCTCATCCTGTTTCCTTGGTGTCTCTTACATCCCTTCCTGTGTTCCCCTCCCCACACAGTGGTATGAGGCCACCCGTAACACCCGCGCCTGCTCTGAGCACTATTAGTTGCAGTAACTAAACGGATCACAACATACTGCATAAAGAGGTTTACAAGCCTCTTCATGATGTCTGCACCTCAATCTCTAAAGAGTACTAATAGTTTCATAGTTGTCATCCTTTAAAGTGTCTTGTATTGTATGTGGACCACTTCATTCAAAGCCTGCTAGCATAGGTTTTCTGTTTTATTGGTTCCCCATCATTACATGGTACAGACATTCAGGATATGTTTCAGTTGGCTGTATGTAGTCTAGGGCTGCCCCCAACAACAACAAAAACATTGTTTGACTGACGTCGTCTGTACCTTCGACCAATCGATTGGTTCGATATTTTTGAAACGTGTATTTTTCCATATAGATACATCCTATGTATTTTGATAAAATCAACTGTATGCATTGAGCTTGTCTGACACTTTAAGCTCACTGTTTGATTAAATAAGACGCAAATGACTCTAGAGGGAGCCAGAGATCTAGATAACCAGAAGAAAAACCTTAACCTGACCCAACCATCCCTCTCCTGATGGCTTTTTCAGATTCTGCCATTGTTCTCCTGAAGTTGCCGGTAATAGGCTGCACGAGGAGTCGGCAACCTTTTTTACATGTGGAATGCCAATTTATCTTACCATATCTACCGATCTGTGTGCCAGTTATGGTTTTCATATGCACATTTATAATAAGGTTTTATTTCAATCATTGTCATGTGGTTAATCAAAATTATATCTAAATTAAAATGATACAAACCTTAAAAGTAACTTCTATTGCCATTGGTCAACTATGTAAAAATAGCCTACATAAAGCCAACAAATAAAAACATTGCAGCCTGCCGGTAGAAAATATCCTATAAATGATATTGGCTATGCATGGCCTTTCTGCAATGAACTTGAAACATTGTATTAATTTGGGTCTGGTCTGAAGCTTTCTCTAGCAAACTTGCAACATTGTATAAAATATTCTGGGCCCTCTGTTTCAGGCTCCTGTGAGCTCTGGACAGACACAGCTGTAGGCTATTTGCGCAAGTGATAGGAAGCAGTGCTTGACTTGGGCAGGAGCTCACTGGAGCTGAGTACCGACACCTAAAATATCCTACTGCTTGAGCTCCAGCACCCAGAATGAGACCAGGACCTATTTCAGTCCAAGTCAACCACTGATGAGAAGTAATCGGGTAGGCCTATTCAATGATGTTTCCACTGGATCAGAGAATGACATTTTTCTGGAAAGATTTTTCAAATATATTGAGGGACTATAGTCATTCTCAATGCATGTAAAAATACTTTGTTTGCTTGCTGTTCGAGGTGAAAACATTACTTTGAACCTCCACAAACATTACTTTGAACCTTCAAACATTACTTTGAACCTCCACAGTTCCACAGCTTAACCACCACAGCGGTGGTTAAGCCAATCAGAAATACTATCAGATCCCCAAATGGACACATTTATATGCTTAAAGTTGTCCGCAGGCCAGGTAGCCTATAGATCTACTTCTAAGCGTAATCAGGTGCACGTCCTTACTCAACATTGACAGGAGCGCTCCAAACAAAAGACAGTGACTAAATTGACAGAACTCGTAAATGGGTTGAAATAAACCAAAACTTGTTCCTCACAAGTGTTGCATAGGTTGTGCCCTCTGCAAACAATGTGTCCACTCTGACAATGAGAACGCTAAAAGGAATAATATATTGAATGCATCAACAGAAATTACCGTAGCCGAACAAACATTGTAGATTGGCAATTAATGGCAAATGTACAAATGGTGATCTATGTAATGAGAAATTGATATACACTAACAATCAAACACAAATGATTCACACAATGAAGTTATGAAACAATGAATGTGCACAAATTGGTGGAAGAGCGCATTCTGGAGAGAGAAGCGCATCTGGGTGCTTCGTGGTCAATCCAAAGTCTGCATTGGCCATGCAGTATTTACGGAGATACGGCCTCTGCAGAAGTCAGGGCATTCATACTACTTCCACTTCGCGGTGAGTTTGTGTTTAGACAGGATGTAACGCTCCCATCAACCGTCAACCAATCATGTCAATGTGGAGCTATACAGAGCCCTTCACATTGTTACATTTGTCAGGTACGTGGCCTCTGCGTGCCTCCAGAGGCACCGTAAATTGCCTCACACCCTCCATACGGAGTCTCCGACCACATATTCGGATCAAACATAAATTGACTTAGTCTAAGCCACATTTTAGTCTAGTCTTAGTCGACCAACAGCCTGTCGACTAATTGGGGTCAGCCCTAATGTGGTCGTCCTGTGTGTCTAATGTTATGTTTTTTCGTTGTAGTACAAATCAGGAAGGTTTATCTCTGAGATGATCTCAACTGTCCCAGCACACCCAGACTAATTTCCCTTCCATGTATTACTTCATTTCATCTCTTCCCCTCTCTTGTTCCTGTCTGTCATTTTACCTCACTCCTTGTTCGTTACTTGTTGGCCTTGCTTTCTCAATTCAAAGGGCTTTATTGGCATGGGAAACATGTTAACATTGCCAAAGAAAGTGAAATAGATCATAAAAAATAAACACTGAACATTACACTCTCAAAAGTTCCAAAGGAATAGACATTTCAAATGTCATATGGCTACATACAGTTGTAACGATGTGCAAATTTGGTGAAGTACAAAAGGGATAATTAAATATGGGTTGTATTTACAATGGTGTTTGTTCTTCACTGGTTGCCCTTTTCTTGTGGAAACGGGTCACAAATATTGCTGCTGTGATGACACACTGGTATTTCCCCCAATAGATTTGAGAGTTTATCAAAATTGGATTTGTTTTCACATTTTTGGTTTGTCTGTGTAATCTGAGGGAAATATGTGTCTATGGCCATACATTTGGCAGGAGGTTAGGAAGTGCAGCTCAGTTTCCACTTCATTTTGTGGGAAGTGTGCACATAGCCTGTCTTCTCTTGAGAGCCAGGTCAGCCTACGGCGGCCTTACTCAATAGCAAGGCTATGCTCACATAGTCAAAGCTTTCCTTCATTTTGGGTCAGTCACGGTGGTCAGGTATTCTGCCACCAGGTATTCTGCCATTCTAGTTTGTGCTTTTTATTTTTTATTACTTGACACATTGGAAATGTCTTTTTGTTTTCTCATGTGGTTGGGTCTGATTGTGTTAGACCAACTTGCTTAGGGGACTCGTGTTAATTTCTCTGTAGGTGATTGCTTTGTTATGGAAGGTGTGGGAATCACTCACTGTCGGTCTCCCCCTCCCTTACTCTGCTGGTTGTGTCGCAATGTAGGGCATAGCAGGGATGTGTTCATGAGCTCTCGTAAACTCTGATGTATGACAGGCACGTGCAGACTGGAATCTTACTCCTCAGCACACCACATTGTTTATCTCAGTGCATCACACAGAGGTAGTGGATCACACTATCTCTGCTATTTACTCTAGTTCTTTGTTGGTGGTGTTTTTATGTGTGGGGGTTGGAACATATCAATGCAACACTACACTGACTCATTCCCTGTTGACTTTCTCGTGTGTTATAACTCACCCCCTCCCGTAGTCCTTCATCCCATGTCCTCTAAGCTTGATCGCCCATTTCAGTCTCAATGTAGCCCAGCACAGTGCACCTTATCAGGATGATGAGCTGACTGGCCCTCACCATCTACTGACTGCCTGGCTGCCACTCACAGCACACGTGCAGGAGTTTAAAATATTTAGACCCCTGTGAAAGAGGTGGGGGGCTTAGTCTGGCCATGTTGGGATGTATGTCACAAACTAGAGTAACCCTAAAAAATCCCCAGTCCTCTACATATACATATGTCAAGTTTAATTTCTTAATAGCTTGTTTACACTAGTATGTAAATGTACAGTGCCTTCAGAAAGTATTCATACCCCTTAACTTATTCCATATTTTGTTGTTATAGCCTGACTTCAAACAGGATTGAATATATTTTTGGGGTGACCCATCTACACCCAATCCCCCATAATGGCAAAGTGAAAACTTGTTTTTAGACATTTTTGCAAAAAATGTTTCTGTTAAATACAGAAATATTTCATTTACATAAGTATTCACACCTGTGAGTCAATACTTTGTAGAAGCATCGTAGTCTCTAAGCTTTCCACACCTGGATTGTACAACATTTGCCATTTTAATTTCAAAAGCCTTCAAGCTCTGTCAATTTTTTTGTTGATCAATGCTAGATGACAAATTTCAGTTCTTGCCTTAGATTTAAGTCAAAACTGTAAGTCAGCCACATTCACAGTCTTCTTCATAAGCAACTCCTGTGTAGAATTGGCATTGTGTTTTAGGTTATTGTCCTGTTGAAAGGAGAATTCATCTTCCAAGTGGCGCTGCGGTCTAAGACACTGCGTCTCAGTGCAAGAGGTGTCACTACAGTCCCTGGTTCGAATCAAGGGTGTATCACATCCGGCTGTGATTGGGAGTCCCATAGGGTGGTGTGTAATTGTTCCACTGGTTTGGCCAGGGCAGGCTGTCATTGAAAATAAGAATTTGTTCTTAACTGGCTTGCCTAGTTTAATTGAAAAAATATATCTCACTCTACCGGTCAAAAGTTTTAGAACGTCTACTCATTCTTTATTTGTACTATTTTCTACATTGTAGAATAATAGTGAAGACATCAAAACTATGAAAAAACACATACGGAATCATGTAGTAACCAAAAGTGCCACACAAATCAAAATATATTTGAGATGCTTCAAATAGCCACCCTTTGCCTTGACAGCTTTGCACACTCTTGGCATTCTCTCAACCAGCTTCATCTGGAATGCTTTTCCAATCTTCTTGAAGGACTTCCCACATATGCTGAGCACTTGTTGGCTGCTTTTCCTTCACTCTGTTGTCCAACTCATCAATCTCAACTTGGTTGAGGTCGGGCGATTGTGAAAAAAGATAAAGAAAAACCGTTGAATGAGTAGCAGTTCTAAAACTTTTGACTGATATTTGAGAAAGAAAATTGTCTGGTGGAAAGCAGGGTTTTGCCTGTGCTATGCTCCATTCTGTTTTATTGAACAAGTCCCCCTATCCTCCTGAACAAGTCCCCCTATTACAAGCATACCATTAAATTAATGCAGCCACATGTATGCTTAAATGGAGTGGTGCCTAATGTGTTGTATTGGATTTGCCCCAAACATAACTATATTCAATACAAAAGTTAATTGCTTTTCCACATATTCTGCAGTATTACTTTAGTGCCATGTTGCAAACAGGATGCATGTTTTGGAATATTTTTATTCTGTACAGGCTTCATTCTTCTCACTCTGTCATTTAGGTTAGTATTGTGGAGTAAGTACAATGTTGTTGATCCATCCTCAGTTTTCTCCTATCACAGCCATTCAACTCAACTGTGTTTTAAAGTCACCATTGGCCTCATGGTGAAATTCCTTAGCGGTTTCCTTCCTCTCCGGTAACTTAGGAAGGCAGCTGTATATTTGTAGACTGGGTGTATTGATACGCAATCCAAAGTATAATTAATAGCTTCACCATGCTCAATGGGATATTCAATATGTACCTACCAATAGGTGCCCTTTGCGAGGCATTAGAAAACCTCTCCGGTCTTTGTGGGTGAATCTGTTTGCAATTCACTGCTCAACTGAGGGACCAATTATCTGTATGTGTTGAGTTAGTCATTCAAAAATCATGTTAAACACTTATTGCACAGAGTGAGTCCATGCAACGTATGTGACTTGTTAAGCAAATCTTTACTACCTTTAGGCCATAACAAAGGGGTTAAATACTTATCGACTCAAGACATTTCAGCTTTTCATTTGAAATTTGTAACAATTTCAAGAAGCGTCATTTCACTTTGAAATTGTGTGTGTAGGCCAGTGACCATCTAATTGTCATCCATTTTAAATTCAGGCTGTAACACAACACTGTGTAAAAAGTTAAGTGGCTTGTATTTGCTTGAGGCCATGTTGAGGAATAACAAATTGTCGCATTTGTACTTTTGTAGTTTTTTTTTTTACATCCTTTTTGCATTTTAGTCATTTTCTTTGTCCTCCATTTAAGCTGAGAGTCACAGCTAGTGCATTCAAACAAGGAAGCTGAAGTGACCATCTATAGTTGGTATGATAATGTGAGCATCATAGGGGTGTGTGAGGATGAGACTTTAGACATGGAGAGTGGTTTCTGGAATTGCTGTTTCCACAGCTGGCCATTGTCTTGCTAATCAGATGTTTGCAACATGGAGAGAGGAGGAGACACACAAATCCAAGCCTTATCTCTGAGTAAGTGCCAAAGGTCATATCAGCTGAACTCCCTCCCTGCTGTTAACCACCTACAAATCAATCTAACCGTCCTCCTCGCATGCACAGCCACGCTCCCTCCTTTGAATCCCTCCGTCGCCCTCCTATTGTAAATCAATGCAGATGACCATTGTGCAAAACACAACCATGCTATTTTTCACAGCTTGGCTCTGACAGAAATTCATAGTCATTTAATCAATCATTTTTTATTTTTTATTTCACCTTTATTTAACCAGGTAGGCTAGTTGAGAACAAGTTCTCATTTGCAACTGCGACCTGGCCAAGATAAAGCATAGCAGTGTGAACAGACAACACAGAGTTACACATGGAGTAAACAATTAACAAGTCAATAACACAGTAGAGAAAAAAAAGGGGAGTCTATATACATTGTGTGCAAAAGGCATGAGGAGGTAGGCGAATAATTACAATTTTGCAGATTAATAACACTGGAGTGATAAATGATCAGATGGTCATGTACAGGTAGAGATATTGGTGTGCAGAAGAATAAATAAATAAAAACAGTATGGGGATGAGGTAGGTAAAAATGGGTGGGCTATTTACCGATAGACTATGTACAGCTGCAGCGATCGGTTAACTGCTCAGATAGCAGATGTTTGAAGTTGGTGAGGGAGATAAAAGTCTCCAACTTCAGCGATTTTTGCAATTCGTTCCAGTCACAGGCAGCAGAGAACTGGAACGAAAGGCGGCCAAATTAGGTGTTGGCTTTAGGGATGATCAGTGAGATACACCTGCTGGAGCGCGTGCTACGGATGGGTGTTGCCATCGTGACCAGTGAACTGAGATAAGGCGGAGCTTTACCTAGCATGGACTTGTAGATGACCTGGAGCCAGTGGGTCTGGCGACGAATATGTAGCGAGGGCCAGCCGACTAGAGCATACAAGTCGCAGTGGTGGGTGGTATAAGGTGCTTTAGTGACAAGACTATTACAGTGGGAGGAGGTGCTCTTGTTCTCCATGGACTTTACAGTGTCCCAGAACTTTTTGGAGCTGGAGCTACAGGATGCAAACTTCTGCCTGAAGAAGCTGGCCTTAGCTTTCCTGACTGACTGCGTGTATTGGTTCCTGACTTCCCTGAACAGTTGCATATCGCGGGGACTATTCGATGCTATTGCAGTCCGCCACTGCAATAACAGCGTGTCCACTGCTATGTTTGATGTTCTAATATTTGAATGGACAAACAGTGCAGGGGCCATATGCATTTAACCCCTTACCTTTCATACGCTAGTGAGGGATTGTTTTGAGTTGCTATGGTTTCTGCCAAGTGCTCTGGAGGGTTTTTCTCCACAATTGGAGTGGGAGGTTCAAGTTTGTTTATTCATTGCTCATCTTTCTCTGCCTTATCGCTCTTCGACCATCTGATCATTTATCACTCCAGTGTTAATCTGCAAAATTGTAATCATTCGCCTACCTCCTCATGCCTTTTCCATACAATGTATATAGACTCTCTTTTCTTTTTCTACTGTGTTATTGACTTGTTAATTGTTTACTCCATGTGTAACTCTGTGTTGTCTGTTCACACTGCTATGCTTTATCTTGGCCAGGTCGCAGTTGCAAATGAGAACTTGTTCTCAACTAGCCTACCTGGTTAAATAAAGGTGTTCTCAACTAGCCTACCTGGCTAAATCAAGGTGTTCTCAACTAGCCTACCTGGCTAAATAAAGGTGTTCTCAACTAGCCTACCTGGTTAAATAAAGGTGTTCTCAACTAGCCTACCTGGTTAAATCAAGGTGTTCTCAACTAGCCTACCTGGTTAAATAAAGGTGTTCTCAACTAGCCTACCTGGCTAAATAAAGGTGTTCTCAACTAGCCTACCTGGCTAAATCAAGGTGTTCTCAACTAGCCTACCTGGTTAAATAAAGGTGTTCTCAACTAGCCTACCTGGTTAAATAAAGGTGTTCTCAACTAGCCTACCTGGCTAAATCAAGGTGTTCTCAACTAGCCTACCTGGTTAAATAAAGGTGTTCTCAACTAGCCTACCTGGTTAAATAAAGGTGTTCTCAACTAGCCTACCTGGTTAAATAAAGGTGAAATAAAAAATATAAAAATTCCTCCTCCCGTTGTCACTCATCGTCCTACAAATGTTCCTTTTTGGGGAACATATCAATGAATCCTCTTCTGATAATGATAATAAAAGTGGGTTGGATTTGGATTGAATATGTACATTTTCCAAGCGCTCTAAATGCCGCAAATACACCACTTCCAATGCTCTCCCCTGTTCTCGCTTCTCATCCCTCATCTCTCCCCAGGCAGCGCTTGCTCATTGTCACTGGCCTGTTGACCTTTCTGCTGTTGGCCAGCCTGGTGGGTCACCTGATCAAGATGTGTCGGGGGTCCGCGGCTCACCACCCCGTCCGTGTGGACAACTCCTACGTTTCTCCGACAGAGATCAATGGTGGTGTGTGCGGTTCAGGGGTCCGAGGGAAAGGGTCGCAGCTCAACAGAGGAGTATTCGAGATGGAGGACTGACTCCCAGGATAAACTGTGGTCGTGTGCGTGCTGAGGGAGGGTGATGGGGGACGGGTGGGAGTGAGCCTACCCTGTTAGGACTGTCTGGAGAAGCTCTCTCTAACATACTGTAAAGAGGGGAGAAAGGTTTAGATAGAGAATGGGTTGCAATCAATAAAGGAGAGGAAGAGATGGAGCCAGGGATAGAGAAGGGCATAAAGAGGTCAGGGAGGGAGGGAGGGAGGGAGGGAGGGAGGTAGGGAGGGAGGGAGGGAGTGCGGAGGGAGTGTGGAGGGAGTGCGGAGGGAGGGAGAGCTGACAAGGCCCTTGGATGTTTCACACTCTATCCCTATTTGAAAGAGGGCTATTTGTATTCTCCCCCCCGGCTCGTCACTCACCATCTCGTTATCCAGAGTGGATGTAAAGAAAGAGAAACAGCCTGAAAAGAAAGGCATGAAGTAAAAGGAGGAAGAAAATAACTTCTTTCACCCTTTGTACTTTTTTATACTAAATTACTTTTATTGTCCTCCACTATAGATTTTTCTAAGTGACAAAAAAGGAACAATATGCCAACATATTTTATTGTGTCTAATATCAACAGTAGACCATTTGTTTACCAACTAGGATGTATGTGTCCCTATAAGAATAGGTATTTTAAGGGGACATAAACAGAGAAGAGGATTCTGGTCCTTTTATTGTTGGCCACCCTGATGTTTGCAATCCTGTTCCACAAACATGGGATGGATTTATCCACCTGTTGCCATGAGAACAAACAAGTTAAGAACTTTGAACCCTAGCCAGGAAATCCCCAACGCTCCAACCCACTGAACCTTGTATTTATGGAGTCCACTTGATCAAATTATTCAATGTGAATGCACCGGGGTTCACTGGGATTGTTTTTAAGATTTCCAAACTGTTTTTTTCTGTCTGAAGTTTCCACCAGCCCTGTGAAGCACCTATTTTTGTAACCGTTCAGATAAACTGTTGAAATCCTGTTTAAATGATGTCTGGGTGCCAAGTGTGCTTCTGGTTCAGCCAAAATTGTCTTAGGCAGCAGCAGTAGGGGTTTTGAATGCAGAAATAAGCATGTACCCAAACTAGTTTGACAGTTAAAAAAAAAAACTTTGTCTGACAGAGTAAGTTTGTTGACCGCTCCTTGACCCCAATCTCAATTCTTTAACAGAAAGCCTCATTCTCGTTATTTTTCAGTTGAGTCCTCTCACAGAGACAAGGAAATTCTTTATGGCCTTTATTTATTTTCCATATGAGAATTGTGTGGCGGCTTGGTGAGGTAGGGGGACGATGAGACTATTGGGGTAGTATATGGTCATAGTGGGGGGTGTAAGGGAATGGTGTGATTATGTTGGGAGAGTGGGGATGTAAAGAGGGATGATCAACTTTAATAAAACTGTGTGTGTATATATATACATATATATGTCACATGCACGGTTTCAATTCACCATGTTAAATATCAGAGAAAATACAAATTAGTCTGTTCTGTAAAAAAAAATATATGTGTGTGTGTGTATATATATATATATATATATATATATATATATATATATATATATATATATATATATATACACACACACACACACACACACACACATCAGGTTAGGATTCACTGAGACATTCCAGGGGTGGTTATATTACAAGGCTGTGGGAGAACATTTTATGGGAAATGTGTTTGATGGTGTTGTTACATGTGTATTTAACATGCAGGTTACCAGATTGTGGTCTATATGGAGGCTGTTAGGGAGTTGGGTTGTCCCACTGAGACGGCTAATGACTTGTGCTCAAAAACATTGAAAGGACTTTATACAGTGATAATGACTCACTGTGTGCTAGCGATGCTGTTGTGTTTGTATATTTACCTATCTTGACTCGCACTTCCTTGAACTGGTGAAGAGAATGGAGGAATTTCATTTGCGCTCTCACCATTAAACTTCAGGCAAGGCAAAATGCAAATCAAGGTGGTTGCTTGAGTAGAAGTTTGTTTCAATACATTTGCCTGTTGGAGAGTTGCGAGACTGGTTTTGTTTGGTAAATTGTAGACGTTTTATGCTGCTTCTGAGCTAGATGGCCAACAAGAGGTATCCGGCCTCAATACCCTGGAACATATAGGTGGCAGGTAGCCTAATGGTTGGAGCATTGGGCCAGTAACCGAAAGTTCCCTAGTTCAAATCTACGAGCCATCAAGGTGAAAAATCAGTCTGTGCCCTTGAGCAAGGCACTTAACTGTAATTGCTCCAGGGTCACCCTGGCTCTCCAGGGTCACCCTGAGGGTGTCTTGGGAAGATTAGGGATATGCAAAAAACACATTTCCAATTCACACGTGTATTTACTTGGAAAAATATAAGCACCCACTGAATGATCAGTTCATTACACACGGCTTGTGATTAATTGGCCTTTTGCTTGAGTAGTTTTTTTTGTACGCTTTTGCTGTAATAGTCTTGGCATATTATAAAAAACCATTTTCTGTTGTTCAGTTGTAGCCCAGCGTGGGTTGTTGTCTGTGTTAACTAGCCAGAGTCCGAGCCAGGCTGCGGAACACCGGTAGCGTTTGCCGGCCAAGAGTATTTACCAACTCTGAACAGCGTGCCGGACATAATTTGCAAACCGATTCTACATGTAGAATCATGCTAAATTTCGTCAGAGGTCCACCAGTGGGTGGTCCCTAAAACGTACCGAACCTAGCATAATGCCAAATAATTGGGGGTTGATTTAGTCTAGTTTTGAACAAATGTATATTATCTCTTTTTGTTTTACTCAGGCAAGGAAATAATTGTTTAGTTCCCATCCCATAAGGGACAGGAATTGCCACTTCAATATTTATACGTTTGATAATATGTTAATATTTGTCAAGGAATGTATTTGATGCACTTGAGTCATGCATAGTGTTAATCACAAACTAAAGTCAATGAACTAAAACTGGTGTAAATGTTTCTCATGCTTGTGCCTCCTTTACAGTCATCGCTGTGAATGACTCGCATATCTTGTCTACTTGAAACGTATTGCCGTTAATATGCAAATGCAAGAATTGAGAACAACAAACTGCAGTTTAAGGTGGTTGGCATGTCACTGCTGAGTTTGTGAAGATTGTTTTTCACCAATAAAGCCATTTTTTTTTCAGTATCAATGTCTTGTCTGGGATAGGTTGGTGCTATTTAGGACTTAATTCATACACCTCATTCACCAGTGGTTTATTTTGGTAGACAAAGTAGCCATGTCCGTAGTCTGCCTCCACAACCGTAATTAACTAATTTGATTTATTTTTAGCGTCTCGTGAGTCCATTACATGTTGGTGCTCAACAGTCAAGGTTATTTTCCATGGGAGTGACTGACTGGATAGCCCACCCAATCACTTGCTGACTCGCACATGTCTGCCCTGCCTTCTCTGTCCTGTTCAGCTGATGCAATTCTTAAGAGTGATGTCACTCCCTCCCTGCATCTCTTTGCTCCATATCCTGCTTGTTCCCTGTCCATCTCTTTTCCTCTCTAAGTTGTCCTATCATGTTCTTACTCATGCTTATCTCCATTCATGACATACCTTTCCCACATTACCTAGAGTGTTCGTGACTGTTCTTCAAAACAATAATTTAAGCATTCATTGTAAATATTGAATTTCTGTGTGCCTTAGCTTGAGCGAGTATGTTTGTCTTTTAAGGTAGACAGACTGGCAGGAAAGGTTGCCCTCCCACTTGTCTGTCTTGTATTGGTTAACAGGCAATCAAGTGAAGTTTAACTGTCACACCCTGGGTCAATGTTAATCAAACAGAACCAGACGCAAATTTCATGTTTCACCTAATCATCGATCCTATCACAGGTTATTATGGGTGTCAAACATACTGTAGGTTATGGGCGTCTGTTGTATATTTTTGTCCATTCAAAAGGGACTGCAAGAAAAACAATGTTTGAACCTATTTCACCAGTTTTTTTTTTTTTTTGTTTTTTTTTACCCATAGGTCCATATGAATCTTTCCTAGTGATGTGATTTTACTTGACATAATAGTTGTTGAGGGCTGGAAATGTCACCCTCTGCCTATCAATGGACAGAAAGTGTCAATCCAACCATAGAATGTGGCTGAATGAAGTAGCCTACCACACTTAAATGAGTCCTTAACTTTGCAGTGAATGCATGCATGCTCCTGTGTTTTCACAGCCTTCTCTTTACCCCACAGCTTGAATACACAGCTGTTTTTTCCCCAAATTCCCCAAACTCTTTCACATGACCTTTGACATAGGTTTCCTTTTGTTGATTTTGATTATTTATTTTATTTTTTTCTATTTCTGAACTGTCCCTCAAGGAATAGCTGTCCCCTTGAATGGACTTTAACTGGACTACTCTGAGAAGATTCTGTGATGTTCTTTTCTGTCACATGCACAGTTTCAATTCACCATGTTAAATATCAGAGAAAATACTAATTAGTCTGTTCTGTAAAAAAATGTACGTTATTGATTTATTAAACCGCTGACATGACAAGTCTTCAGTGAACTGTCACCTAGTAGGTATTGGCCCACTTTGAAACAAACATGAACAACATTATGTAAAGATGCGGTGTCTTCAAGTGAAAGGGAACATGTATTGTCTTTGTATAAAATAACGATGGCCCATTTAAATGACAAATTTTTTGTTGTTGTTGTTAAAAGCACTTGATTTATTGACAGGATGAGGTATCAGAGAAAGTCTACTTGATGTTCGGCAGATTGACATTACCTACACCTGATGGTAATTTAACATTTTTATCAAAAAATGTTTTCACTCTTAATCCTTATTTGTTTCCTGTTTCTGAATAACACAAATGTTTGACTTCCATAATGTAAACATTTGAATGTTCTTATTAGAAACACCATAGTAGGTTTTAATTTGTTTATCCAAGTTAAATTGGAACTCAAGTTATGTAGGTCAAGAACACACTCAGGTTGATTTTGAGTGATGTAACACTGTTGTTGCAAAAAGGAAACGGAGTTGAGCTGAAAGCCACATCTTCAGTGTTGCAATAGTAGCCAACTAAAACAGCACCGGTGTGGCCTTTGTTTTTGGGCCTGGAAAATTACAGAAATGGCTGGTTAGATTTTTCTTTACATGGACACGTATGACTGATTCACACTTTGATAACCTCACCTCTGAAAGGTGTAGGGGGGATTTGCCTTCCAGGAAGAGTTTGTCCCGCTACTCGGTGCTTACACAAACACACGATTGTGCCCTATGGTCCAGTGTAGAGAAACCAGACTGCCCTAATGGGAGAGGGCAGGGTGGTTGTGGCATAAGACAACACATACTCAGTTTATGGCCTCCACATTTTCATCCTACCCACCTCTCAGTTCTCTGACAAGAGACTTCCTCATTTCAACATGGATCTTTGTTTTGTGGATATATATTTAGAAACACTATTTCAATCTACATACTTGCATGTTATTTTTCTTGCCGCCTCAAACTACTTGGTATTGGTATTTCTTACATAATAGTTGTGGATGGCTGACTGAGACATGTCGTAACATCCTATTTCTGTCTATAGGCCCACTGTGAAATGTTGTTCCATTTTCACCCCAATTGAATACTTGGGTGTAAAAAATAAAGTTGGTATAAAATGCTAGGTTGCACCAGCCAAAAATAAGATTAGTCGTAGCTAAATCCGATGTAAACAATCTGCCTTCATGAGATTTGATGCTTCGTCATTATGGTTGGTCAGTCATGGCAGATCTATACAATGATTTATATAAAGCCTGGATTGATAACGCGATTGAGAGGCTTGGAAGCCACCTGTCGGCCATATTGGCACTCCGGATTAGGAGCAGTGCTCCATAGGATGAATGGAATTCTACACTATTTCAATTAAATGTTTTGAGGGACTCGGGGACTGACAAAATTACATGCATTTAACTATTTGTTGTTTGTTATAGTGGGGACAGTAACAGTACTCTCAACAACAAAAAATGCTTTAAGGAAAATGTTTTTGCTCACAATATAATTTAAAAGTATGCATTAAGGTGTCTATAATAGAAAACGAATGTAGACATGAATAAACGCATTTGTATAGCTTCCAAAATATGTTTTAGAATTGAGTGCCTCGATGGCTGCGAGCAGGGTTCAATGCAGCGCCCCCTGTTAGTCATCCAGGGTTTAAACACATCATTGATTCTAAACTTTGCAAGGTATGTTCGTCACATCACAAAGCCCACCACTACGCATGCAAATTTTTCTCAACCACAACTGGATGGATAATTACTCTGGGAATGAATATCACTGAATGACGGGAATATTCGAGTAAAGTAGGCTACTGCCATTGATCATATTGTTACAGAAACTCCCAGTCATCCAACCGTTTTAAATAGCGGTAGGTGTGTGTGGTCAGCTATAATTTCGGCGTTACATTTTTTTATTGAACCTTTTAACTAGGCACGTCAGTTAATAACACATTCTTATTTACAATGGCAGACAAACTCGGGCGACGCTGGGACAATTGTGCGCCGACCTATGGGACTCCCAATTACGGCCGGATGTGATGCAGCCTGGATTCGAACCAGGGACTGCAGATGTGAACAGCAAAGGACGGATATGCAGTGCCTTAGACCGCTGCGCCACTCGGTAGCCCGAACTGCGCTTCTTTGATACAATTGTGGGGACTCGTCTTGATAAATCAATCAGTACTTTTTTTGTGTTTTCACAGAATGTCCGTTTTGGATAGCCTACACGGCTGGGGAAATGTTAGCCAAATTGAGGTGAGTGTTTTTCTAGCCTCAAAAACGATTTGCTATTGGTATTTTATTACATGTTAGTTGTGTATGGCTTACTTAGGAAATTAACAAAGACACTTCTATGTCTGTCTTTTTGCCCACTGTGAAGCAGACCCATTTTCACCCTAATGGAATACTGGGCCAGCAATCCAGCACATTTTACATCGGACGTAGAGTTACGACCCATTTACAACCAACTGGTGCAACCAGCCCCAGGAGGTCCTTTGTCCGAAGTGTCCTTAATCTGGTTTATGTATGGGGGTTGGTGTACCATTGGATCAGGCCCCTTTTCCCAATTTGCACCGCTTGAGGGAAGGGGTGCTTTGTTGTACCCCTCACCGGGTGACCGACACTCTGTATTGAGTGCATTGTCATCTTTTTGTCCCCTCTTCCTTTGTCTGGATCCTTTTTGTTTGTGAAGCTAATGGCCCATTCTGTCCCGATAGAGGAGACATACATACATCTCATTTTTGTGATTGCAAAAAAAAACTTGGTGTAATGTTACAATAATGAAACATATAGATTTTATGTTTCCTTTTCGGGAGGGGGGCGAGATGTTATTGCTTTGTAACATGGTCCCACACTCCTAAATGTACTTTTTTTGGGTCAATTCTAATGCATGGGTGCTGAATAGTGTTTTGGTACTTTTGATAATGTCACCTTCACATTATTAGAGCATTTGACTGTCACTGGGCTACAGGGCGATGTTTTATTGAGCGAAGGAATTAATATTATAGGATGGCTTCATTTACCCTTTATGGACAGTTATATAACAGGGTTATAACGCATATTATAATATTTCTAATTTCTAGCCTGCTATCCATAAAGCTTGATAAATTAAGCCGGGAAATAGTAAAAATACATTAGGAAACATATGGGCTCTATTTTACCCATCACAGGAAATAAGGGTGCTTTGTCAAATATGTTGACAAGTTTGAAGAAAGACTTTAAAAATCAATCCCAAAAACTTGTGTGCTGGGTTTAGCCCAGTCTTGTCTTTCTCTGGGGTGGTCACGTGCGTTGGTGACTGTTTGTCAGAGTCAACGGCAGTGTATGATTGGCTTACAGATTTAATACAGGGCCCTCCCATAGGCTGTTGAAAACTACGTCTCTCGGATCAGCTGTTAGTGCGCCTTAACAATAACAAAGGGAACAGTTGGGACCTCGGAAAGGCTCGGACAAAGTAACGAACTGTGTAGCTCCGAATACAAAGGTCCATGTACTTAATTTCTTCTGCGAAGAAAACTTTTTTTATATATATTTTCTAAAAGATACAATCTACCTCAAAGTCTTAAGGATTTAATCACTAAATATCCGTCCTTTGCTGTTCACATCTTTTCTTGCCGCAGGTGAGTTTTTTGGGGGTCTCTTTGTTGTCTGTTTTTCAAAGAACACGCAGTAATCTTTTGCAATTCAATTGTAGGCCATTGTTGACATGACATTATTTTCACAAGAACGGTTTAGCACAAACTCAGCCTATTTTCACTGTTTTTATGCACCAACAATGTTTTGTGTAGCAAGAATAAGATTCTCGGCCTATTTTTGCCAAATAAGAGGCAGACGGCAGTCTGCTGAAAATGTATTATCATGGCAAGGTCTATATGTCTCCCGATCTATTGAAGGAGGTGCTATTTATATGCACAAAACAGAATTGTACTTTGCTGGCAGAATAAGATTGTAAGAGCTGCGACCCGCCCAAGTGGTGTAGGGTTACGTTCTACACCCTCTGCTTGTATGCTAGTCAACAAACCATCCTGCAATCAGACAGCCTACCACGATTTGAAGTTGTTAATGAACCTAAAATGTGCCGTTTTTTTTGTTTTGATGTAATAACTTAACATTTATTTATATTTTCACTGATTTATTTGTTTTATTACAGAACCAATATCATGCATTTTGATCTGGGTTGAAACCCCATGGAGAATATCCATATGACGTAATCGTTACGGTACTAACGTTCTCTGTTCCAAGGTGTCGACGACAGGCCTCCAACCAACCATCCAAACGCATACGACAAGAAAGTGAGCTCTCACACAACCTACGGTTTCATTTCGTTACTAATAATATACTGCCATTTTAATGGGCCCAATATCACGACGCATCTTCACCCCCCCTCCTTGTTTTCTATCTGAATAGAGCCAGCATTCTCGGGATGGAAACAATGCATGCAAGCGATATTTTGTTGAGGACGAACAGGTGCAGGGGATTATAACCCAGTTGCCTATTGGACATACTGTAGATTAAGTCTCATAGAAAAGCCCTCAGTCCCTTGACCTCATTGCACAGCTGCTCATTTTCGTTGAATCTTAGAAATAAGAGGATATTGAATCAAAGAACGAAGTGTTTGCATTCGCTTGCAGCCAACACATCTTCTGACGAAGATGTCTGATGTTAAGTAATACATGACAAACTGTATAATGTGTGTGTTTTCCTGTAGCCTGCCTGGCAGACCAGGTTTCAGTTTCCAAGTTTCAGTTTTGTGTCACGTCTACCAAACAGCGATCTTGTCCTTTTTTAACATTATCATAAAGAAGCCAAATAAGAAGCTACTGCAGTTCTCAGCTTTTCAGATCTTACAAAACCACACATCTCTATTTATTGGCTGCACTGCTCTGTATTCCCATAAATGTGTACATGCATACAACTCATAGTTTACAATTGCACTGACAAATGTGGCTTCACAGCAGGAATTTAATGTCTGGCAGAATAATGGTTTTTGTGTATCACTAAAATCCTGCTTCAGGTCAGGGGTCATAATCTATGACCTGAAGTGAGTGTAAAGGCTGTGCTGTATCCCTGGTGTGTCCGTGTGGGGGTAGTAGTTCACTTTATCAGCAGAGGAAAATGCTGTCTGGCTTCTTACACTCTAGTCAGTGGGACTGGAGGTCTAATTGCAAAGAAAGGTCAATCCTTAACCACCAATACTGGGCTGTATGGTCACAGAGAGTTGACCCCTAGGTGAAGATACAGCACTATAGTGTGTGTTCTATAAAGGACCACCCCTATCAGTGAACAAGCTGCAAGGTTACAGATCTATTAAGCCCACACATATTTGGCCAGTGTGTCTATGTCAGTTGGCAGCTAGGTGGTGATGATGGGTCTATTTCCATAATTGGCTTTATGAGGGATGTCTGGTAGATAGGCAAATGATACCCACACCTGTAAACATTTACGACTACATACGGTGCATCTTTGAAGTCTGTGACAGTTGTGAATGATCTGACTACCCTTTTATATGTTTAATTATCGAGTATTAGAGATATAGAAAATCTGGTTTTGGCACAGAGTGTTAATATTGGACTGTCCTCTCAAACTAGTAACCCAGAAATAAACACAGATATCCTTCCAGTTCAGTCTGACCCATGTTTTCCTCCTGCCAATTGCCCAAAAGCCAAAGGATATTTGCATGCATCTCCCCCCTCCTTTTTCACCAAGGTCTTTATAAGATCATGTGTATATGGTCTCAAATGTGTCACTCAAGATCACAACAAATTGTTCTTTCTCTTTCTCCCCCTCCCCTTTTGTCTCTTAGGTCCTTTGTAATTTTGCACACGTCGAGGTGAGCTATGACCAGACTTTGCACGGCTCCCCTCAGATGATAGACATCCGTACCTTATTGAAGCACTTTAGCACCTGCAGCTGATGACCAAAGTGCCTGTTCCCCACCCTCACCCCGGTCCTCGCACCACTCAGCCCCCCCTTGGTCCTGCCGTACCCCCCCAAGGAGTCCCAGTATGTTCCAGAGGCTCACCAGCGTCCTGTTTGGGGACGATGTGGAGGAGGTGAGTGGGGGAGGCCCTGGAGAACAGGGCTTTGGCCAGAAGGAGGAGGATGAAGAGTGGATCCTGGTGGACTATCTGGGTGAGTTTCAGAACAGACACACACACAGAAAACCTTCATAAACAGTCAAATACACACTCTAAACACAAACAACCCCTCACACACCATAACCTGGTATTAACCTGGTATTATTATTAACCTGGTATCCTGGTATTCATGTACAAAATGTTTCAGATGGGTTCAACAGTGAGCATCATTTCCATACAGTCACGTGGTGGGAACTTCACTGCCTTTTTAAAAGTCAACACTGATTATTTGCTGCTGCAGCGTTTGTTTTTCCATGTGAGCATTATCAGATATATACATATCATCAGCATCTAAGAACTGACCTTATCAAACTGCTTGGCTATGCAATCCTTGGGTGCCTTATTGTCTCCATAAACCACCGTTTTGTGCCAACGCAACCTAAGTTCACCTGCATTCACAAATGCAGACACAAGGATGCTACTCTAAGCCCTGGCAAGGTTCCCAGTATCCATACGCACAAGAACACATACACGTGTGCCCAGACACACATGGTTCTACACATATACAGTATATAAATGCCGCTCAATAACACACACACACACACACACTTGTTCATTGGGGGGGAAGGGAGTGCATCCACCCCGTTTGTCCCTGATACATCACATCTCATATTCCACAAGTGTGTGAATATTCAAGGTGTGAGAGACTGAATTCTGCTGGCCCACTTCTGTATGTGGGAGGGGAGGGGGGTGGAAGGGATATGGGGCAGTATATGGGCAATATGTCTATAAACGGGTCAAACAAAAGCATGAGGGGAGGAAGGTAAAAATAGGTCCGGTAGAGTTACCCTTCTAGGCTCTGAGGAGTGAGACGTGTGGGCAGACAGCCCAGCAGAATTCCCCTTCAGAATTGCCACCAGTCGGTAACGCAGTCTATGACCCAAACCACCTGGGATTAATGCATTCATAGCGTTGTCTATCATGTCCATTATTCGTTATAGGACTTGTATTACATATGTAGCTCATGGCCTCTTACGACAGCCTTTGGAAATGCATTAAGGCTGAGAATGTGTTCGTAATCCATTTTACGCATTATTCATTACAGGTGTTCCATGTAAATGCTTAAATGCCTATAAAAGCATTCATAATGCTTTACAATATTACCCTATAGTCCAGCACTCTGTAGCCTTACCCAAACTGTTATGTGATCATAGAACAGTATGATATAATAATGATTCATCTGATCACAGTGAATCTCTATCAGATGATACATGGTATCATAAACCCTTTATTAGGTGTCTGTTTTATAGAACTGTTAGAGTGAATGCAGTAAGCAGAGGTCAGATGTTTTGTCTCTGAAAGCGTTGAATAATTCTTTCCTGCACAGACTGCAGTACCATGACCTATTTTGCAGTAGGGATTGATTCCACACGCTTAAAGTGTGTACAATTTAGTGTGTACCCACTGTATTCCTGGAACACTTTAACAGCTCAAGTTGCACTAGTCTCCTACTTCTTCTAAACTGCCAATCTATTATATCAATAGCGCAGACTGCTTTCCTTCCCCCGTCCTACGTGCGCACACACATACAGTATACACACACGCACACAAACACAAACACGAGGTGGATGGTGGGGTGAGAGGATTACAGGTTCTAATTGGCCTTACAGAGACAGTGATGAGGGATGTAAGCTGTTTTAGGGTTCTGCTGCATTGCTTGGCGGCCAAGCGTGCGGATCACCCTGAAGGTGTGTGTGTGTGTCAGCATGGATGAGATTTACTATTTTTATTTATTTTAGTTAACAAGGTGGCTGCACTGCCGCTGACACGCGTGACAGAGAAAGATGAGGATGGAAACTGAAGTGTCCTTGGGAGTGGGTGTATTTCTATCAGACACCGTAACACAGCCACACACTCAGAAATGAACACGCTCTGAGGAACACATCACATCTGTACACACTACATCTGAAAAGGAAAGAGAGGAAACCTTTCATGATCATACACACACGGGAACACATCCAATACACACACACAGTTACACACAAAGAACACAGTTACACACAAAGAACACAGTTACACACAAAGGACACAGTTACACACAAAGGACACAGTTACACACAAAGGACACAGTTACACACAAAGGACACTGTTACACACAAAGGACACTGTTACACACAAAGGACACTGTTACACACAAAGGACACTGTTACACACAAAGGACACAGTTACACACAAAGGACACAGTTACACACAAAGGACACAGTTACACACAAACATGTACATGCACAACACTCAGCTGTTTGTCAGAGATTCTGTCCAAAAAAAGACAGGCAGTCAGCTTTAAACTTTGGCCAGGAATGAAGTTTTGGCCAGACGTCCGTGCAGGCTATTTTTAGCATAATGGGAAACCAAACAGCAATCTGCTGGCTTTGATTCCCATCTTGTATCAAGTTGCTTCTTCCATCATACTTCCCATATGGCAGTGTATTATTCTGACTTATTAGTGCACTATTTACAGTAACACCACCAAGTCTCAAAGCAAGACATGCTGTATTGCCCAGGGATGCAGTGAATGCAACTTCTCGCTCCAGCCAAACCACCTCACTTAACTTGATTAGATTTATTCAATTGAAACTTAGTTTCTCTCCTAACCTTTTAAGCAGCATCACGAGTTGAGGTAGTTAGTTATCTAGTGGAAAAACATGTTTTGGTGCATTCTAGAGTTGGGAAAGACTGTAAAGCATTTGGCAAAAGTTTGTTAGAGGGAGTTGCTGAAGCTGCTTGATCCTATGCGTGACAGCTCTTGCGCACACACACACACACACTATAGTATTTTGGGTCAGGCATGTTATTCTGACCGATAGAACACTGCTCTGTTCCTGTAGGGCTTTGACACCTATGCGTCAGGGGAAAATATGTTTTTGTTTTGATCGCTAAAGCCATTCTCTCTGTGCCACATTGCCCCCTAAAGTCATGTCAAGGTATTGCATATGAGTTGTTATCCCACCCAGGTTGACCTCAAGACCATCATATTGCATTTTTACATTTTTCTACAGGGAGTTTTACACCTTTTTTTTAATCACCAATTATAAAACTCAATGGTTGTAAAACACATTTTCACACATACCCTACATGCTTTTGTTGCAAACAAACTTTCCATTTCTTATTTAAATGTAAATTGTGCTGGTGTCTCCTAACCAATCCCTGCCTTTCTCCTCAGCCGAGGCCTGCTCCAGCCCCTGTGGTGACGGCCTGTCTGAGGTGGAACTGACTTCGGAGGAGGAGGGGGACCTTGTGGTAGTCCCTTCTCCCATCGCCAGCTCCCCCATCCGCTATGCCTCCTGCACCTCCCTGGACTCCACCGCCGACACCGAGGATGGGGGTCCCGAGGAGGAAGAGGGGGGTTTCCAGCGCCTGGAGGCCTGTTCTCTAGAGGAGAGCTGGTTCGTTACTCCCCCACCCTGCTTCAGCGGGGGGAGGAGGGGCAAGCCTATGGTACTGGAGACCAGCCCCCTGGAGAACCTGCTGATAGAACACCCCAGCATGTCTGTGTACACCACCCACTGTCCCCCACGACTCAACCTCCCCCTCTCCCTCAACCTCAATCTCTGCCTCCCCCCCGTTGACACACCTGTCGCTGTGGGCATGGAACCAGGACGACGGTCGCTTGACACCCCCTGCCACAGGTAGGACTTGTTGCTACAAAAATACTGGCAGTAGTGTTACAGCACCTAAATTTAGTGAATTTCCCATGTCTTCTTATATGGGCAGAAAACGTACATTCTTGTTAATCTAACTGCACTGTCCAACTTACAGTAGCTATTACAGTGAAAAAAAGACCATGCTATTGTTTAAGGAGTGCACAACAACAAACTTTTATCACGGCAACTGGTTTGATACATTCACCTCTGAAGGTAAATAATGTACCTACATTCAGTAATCTTGCTCTGATTTGTCATCCTGGGGGGGTCCCAGAGATAAAATGTAGCATAATTTTGTTTGATAAAATCAATTTTTATATTCAAATGTAGGAACTGGGTTCTACAGTTTGAACCCCTGCTGTCTGTGTGAAAGTTAGTGTGTAAGCTAATGATCCATCATGTATGACATTCCTGGGAGTGTGTAAACAAAAATGTTGTATTACCATATCATTTTGTATGTTCTCTATAGTTACAGTGGGGGTAAAAAGTATTTAGTCAGCCACCAATTGTGCAAGTTCTCCCACTTAAAAATATGAGAGAGGCCTGTAATTTTCATCATAGGTACACTTCAACTATGACAGACAAAATGAGAATTTTTTTAATGGATTTATTTGCAAATTATGGTGGAAAATAAGTATTTGGTCAATAACAAAAATGTATCTCAATACTTTGTTATATACCCTTTGTTGGCAATGACAGAGGTCAAACATTTTCTGTAAGTCTTCACAAGGTTTTCACACACTGCTGGTATTTTGGCCCATTCCTCCATGCAGATCTCCTCTAGAGCAGTGATGTTTTGGGGCTGTTGCTGGGCAACATGGACTTTCAACTCCCTCCAAAGATTTTCTATGGGGTAGAGATCTGGAAACTGGCTAGGCCACTCCAGGACCTTGAAATGCTTCTTACGAAGCCACTCCTTCGTTGCCCGGGCGGTGTGTTTGGGATCATTGTCATGCTGAAAGACCCAGCCACGTTTCATCTTCAATGCCCTTGCTGATGGAAGGAGGTTTTCACTCAAAATCTCACGATACATGGCCCCATTCATTCTTTCCTTTAGACGGATCAGTCGTCCTGGTCCCTTTGCAGAAAAACAGCCCCAAAGCATGATGTTTCCACCCCCATGCTTCACAGCAGGTATGGTGTTCTTTGGATGCAACTCAGCATTCTTTGTCCTCCAAACACGACGAGTTGAGTTTTTACCAAAAAGTTCTATTTTGGTTTCATCTGACCATCTTCTTCTGGATCATCCAAATGCTCTCTAGCAAACTTCAGACGGGCCTGGACATGTCCTGGCTTAAGCAGGGGGACACGTCTGGCACTGCAGGATTTGAGTCCCTGGCGGCGTATTATGTTACTGATGGTAGGCTTTGTTACTTTGGTCCCAGCTCTCTGCAGGTCATTCACTAGGTCCCCCCGTGTGGTTCTGGGATTTTTGCTCACCATTCTTGTGATCATTTTGACCCCACGGGTGAGATCTTGCGTGGAGCCCCAGATCGATGGAGATTATCAGTGGTCTTGTATGTCTTCCATTTCCTAATAATTGCTCCCACAGTTGATTTCTTCAAACCAAGCTGCTTACCTATTGCATATTCAATCTTCCCAGCTTGGTGCAGGTCTACAATTTTGTTTCTGGTGTCCTTTGACAGCTCTTTGGTCTTGGCCATAGTGGAGTTTGGAGTGTGACTGTTTGAGGTTGTGGACAGGTGTCTTTTATACTGATAAAAAGTTCAAACAGGTGCAATTAATACAGGTAACGAGTGGAGGACAGAGGAGCCTCTTAAAGAAGAAGTTACCGGTCTGTGAGAGCCAGAAATCTTGCTTGTTTGTAGGTGACCAAATACTTATTTTCCACCATAATTTGCAAATAAATTCATTAAAAAACCTACAATGTGATTTTCTGGATTTGTTTTCTCGTTTTGTCTGTCATAGTTGAAGTGTACCTATGATGACAATTACAGGCCTCTCTCATCTTTTTAAGTGGGAGAACTTGCACAATTGGTGGCTGACTAAATACTTTTTTGCCCCACTGTATTTACTTGAAAATGTATCATTTGACAAATTCGGCACATTTGGGCAGACTTGATACAAAATATTGTCCAGTATTTCAATGCTTCACTGGATCAATTGGAAATGTTGCACACACTCTGCTCTCATCTAGTGGCCAAAATCTAAACAGTGCCTAAACTGCAATATTATATGATGGCCTTTCTCTTGCATTTCAAAGATGGAGAAGAGGGAAAAAAAGTTTTTTTGTTTGTATTATCTTTTACCAGATCTGATGTGTTATATTTGTTAGATGTTAGATCTAATATGTTGTATAATATTATATTTTGGGGGTGGCAGGTAGCTTAGTGGTTAGAGTGTTGGGCCAGTAAGCGAAAGGTTGCTGGATCGAATCCAGCAACAAACAAAAAACCCGGTAGGCTGGGTTTTTTGTTCTTATCTGACTTGCCTATTTTAAATAAAGGTTAAATTTAAAATTGACATTCAAAAAAATATTCTCCTACATTAATTTCACATTTCCACAAACTTCAAAGTGTTTCCTTTAAAATGATATCAAGAATATGCATATCCTTGCTTCAGGTCCTGACAAGTAGTTCGATTTTGGTATTTCATTTTAGGCGCAAATTGAAAAAAGAACATGGATTAACCAATCCAGCCCCCTTCCTGTCTCCCCCTATAGGCCAGAGACGGTAGTGCAGTGCAGAGCCGGCCTCCATGCTGGCTGCTATGCGGCTGCCGTCCCAGGCCTCCTAGACCAGGCACAGCAGCATGGACGACTGGCCCAAAGGGTACGTGGCGCCGCCCAGCACCAGCTCCTCTCCCGCAATGCCCTGCGCCGCCTCAACCTGCTGCGTACTGGAGGGGCCAAGCAGGTCAAGACCACCACCACCTATCTACACCAGCCTGGCCAGAGGCATCTCAACTACTGAGGTCCTGGCCCTATCCCTTACCCTCCAACCATCAATTCATCCATCTGTCTCAAGCTGGATCCACGAAAAGAGTTCATCCTGCAACATGCTCTCCATCTTCCCTCCATCCACCGATCCTCCACTCTGGAATGAAGAGACGTGATGAGGACTCCTTTAGAATCAATGCCATAGGTCACTTTACTCCGCCGCAGGTCCCCACCACCACATGGTAACTGGGAGAGTCTGGTTCAATCAGATATTACACCTGTGGCGACACTCTCCGCTTTCACCCACTCTGCAATGGTTGTGTGGTGTCATAGTGTGGCTGTATATGCTGCCATAGAATGGTTGTGTGATGTCATTGATTGATATCATGGAGTTGCTTGTATGCTGTCGTAGTGACATTGTAAGTGATGTCATTGAGTTGTTGTATGCTGTCATAGAGTGGTTGTGTGCTATCAGAAGAGGGTGTGTGGCTTAATAGAATGACTGTGATGTCTTTAGAGTAGGAGTAGGCATTTAGAAAAGGAGCATGTCTTTCACCTGTAATTAGGACAGTTTAACAAGGTTGTTTCTCATGCCCCTCCAATGAAATTGCTTCCTCTCTCACTTCATGGCAAACTAATGTAATTTGTCATTCTGATGGCCACAACTTACTTTTCCAAATCCTCACCTCCCCTCTCTTGACTATGGGTGAACCTGCCTTGAACTTAGTAATTCAGTACTTTCACAATATTGTTTGAGAAAATGATGGTCAAATACTGGGTTAAATATCACTAAACGCCTTGTTATAATAGTAGAATTTAAGATAAAAATAAATAAATGTAAAATGTATTTAAAAAAAATTCCATAATATTTTTTAAAAGAAAAAAAACGTATATTACATATCAGTATGAAGTTAGTATGAGTGTTTATCTACATAGGTATGTTTGTAAGCAGCGGTTTGACTATGTTAGTGTGTGATTTGTTGCATGGTTGTATAGCGCTAGTCTCCAGATGTTGAGAAAACAGAAGAAAAAAACTGTTTTTGTATCTTCTCATATTGTTTGTTCTAAATCTGCAGTCCACTTCTCAGGGTCATAGCCAATCACCTTTACACTTTACTAAAATGCAGATTACTTGACGGATGTTAATTGTCTTTGTACATACTGGAGACCTTCCAAATTTGTCATAGTGTGCTTTGCCTTGTGGTAATGTTTGTGATCAATGATTGACCTTTTAAAAGAATTGTGTGCGTCTCGATAAAATTGAATTTGAACGTTTGCTTGTCCAAGGACTGTGAAAATGAACTCCTACTCTCTCAATCGACTGTTATAACCCACCAAGATGGAGTGAAAACATTAGTCTTTTTTCATTTTAGTTTGTATTTTTTTTCTGTGTACTTTCCATTGTTTTGAGTTAGATTTTTGACCTGTTCTTTATTTGCTTAGTTACATAACTTAGTAATATTATGTTAAAATGTCAACCAAAAAAGTAGCAGCAAACTCTAACCTTGCAATAGTTTATATTACTATTGTTTTTGCTTTTACAGTATATTATTCTTTACTTTAACAATGTTTGCAAATTGGAGACTTTTGTGTTCTGAAATGGTCAAGTTTGTGACAACATGAATCTGTGCACTGTAGTGGTAAGAAAGCACAGAGACAACTCAAACACCCAAATAGCCTATTTTAGTTTCACAGAACCTCTAAAAGTCAAGTATCCAGGGCAAACTCAATCATTTACATGACCTAATATTACGATAACCTGATATTATGACCTAATATCACCTGTTTCTTTGTACTTATTGGGGGAAATACACAGTACATACATACTCAGATGTATTTAGCATGGTAGCATTAAGAAGCAGTAAGGTGGTTTTGTCTCTATCGTTGTAAACTGATTTATAGTGAAGTGATTTAAGCCTAGCCATTGTATTTGTGTCTTTATTTTTTTTTCAAATTTCTCCGATTGCAAATCATTTGACGTGTCAATTTTTGTGCTGCATTGTTGTGACACGGGCAACAGGACGAAGGGAATGGAGGAGATGGCTAAGTCCTCATTTTTGATGTGTGAAGCTGGAAGGAGCCATTTTGTTTTGTCCTCGGCTGTCTGTCTGAGCTCTTTGATAATAACAGGGATTTGTATTTTGTTTTATGCCTTGAATTTGTTGTGGATCACGTGCCTTCCAGGTTAAACAGTATAATGACAATGCATTAATGAAGAACTTGAACTGTTGTCCAAAGGGACAACACATACAAAAGAAAATCAGCTATGCACACAGGAGGTAGCTTCTCTTCGTGAACCACCCAGCCCATGTACAGCTTTTATACACAAATGTAGCAAACCCGTTTTCTCCTGTGGGAAGAAAATTTGGTGGCATTTTTTTTTACTACGTGTTAGACTTCTGCTTTGGTTTAGTTTACTGGAATAATACAGCACTTTGCCAAAAAAAAGTGTAGGAATTTGAGCGTTAACTGTTATTTATCTACTTAACTGATTGCATTATTTGTATTTTGGACGTATGAGAGATCAATTCACTCTGTTTTTATGGTCAGCAAAATTTGCAAATGAGAATGTGGTAGTCTGTTCTAAAACTGTAATACATGCTCTGTTGTCATGATGTAAGCCACAGTCTACAATAAATGTTTTCATACACATACTCTTCCGTTTCTGTCCATTTGATCCATTTAACCTTTATTCTACCGGGTTTATTCAACTAAGATGACATGTCTTTTGCAAGAAAGACCCACAGCCAGGCTGGACTTAATTCCCAAACCTAGCCCTTTTATGGCACCGAGCTGAGATGTTACTTTCAGTATGACATTCTCATGAGTTCTGAATGAAGAGTACGTAACTGCTTTGCACAGCAATACTAAAGCATAATAAAACGATTAAAAGATGGGCTTCATCAAACAATTGAGAACGAGTTATCACAAATGTTTGACCAATCACAACAGAGCAAAGTAGTTGCCAGGAAGATCTTCAATAACTATTACAAACAAACAACTGATTCAACACTTCAGAAAATAAACAGTGACCCAGAAAACAATAACTCTGATAAAATAATCCTATACACCTGTTTTAAAGGCTATAACATTGAATAATGACTGTTTATTCTGTGTTGAAATCGGAGGGGTATGCTACAAAGTGGAATCCAACAGTTGGCCAGCTAAGCAACCAGAAATAAATGTTGATTTTTCTGATTCATTAAAAAAGCTCAACATTATGCTTTTGGTTGTTGCACGCTTATATATAAAAATAAAAAAAGCCATGTAATTCCTTGATCCTTCTTTACTATATACGGTATAGGCAAACATGGTTTAGTAAGAACATGTGGTATAGGTAGGTATACAGTGGGGCAAAAAAGTATTTAGTCAGCCACCAATTGTGCAAGTTCTCCCACTTAAAAAGATGAGAGGCCTGTAATTTTCATCATAGTTACACTTCAACTATGACAGACAAAATTAGAAAAAAAAATCCAGAAAATCACATTGTAGCATTTTTTATGAATTTATTTGCAAATTATGGTGGAAAATAAGTATTTGGTCACCTATAAAAAAGCAAGATTTCTGGCTCTCACAGACCTGTAACTTCTTCTTTAAGAGGCTCCTCTGTCCTCCACTCATTACCTGTATTAATGGCACATGTTTGAACTTGTTATCAGTATAAAAGACACCTGTCCACAACCTCAACAGAAACAAAATTGTAGACCTGCACCAGGCTGGGAAGACTGAATCTGCAATAGGTAAGCAGCTTGGTTTGAAGAAATCAACTGTGTGAGCTATTATTAGGAAATGGAAGACATACAAGACCACTGATAATCTCCCTCGATCTGGGGCTCCACGCAAGATCTCACCCCGCGGGGTCAAAATGATCACAAGAACGGTGAGCAAAAATCCCAGAACCACACGGGGGGACCTAGTGAATGACCTGCAGAGAGCTGGGACCAAAGTAACAAAGCCTACCATCAGAAACACACTACGCCGCCAGGGACTCAAATCCTGCAGTGCCAGACGTGTTCCCCTGCTTAAGCCAGTACATGTCCAGGCCCGTCTGAAGTTTGCTAGAGAGCATTTGGATGATCCAGAAGATTGGAAGAATGCCATATGGTCAGATGAAACCAAAATATAACTTTTTGGTAAAAACTCAACTCGTCGTGTTTGGAGGACAAAGAATACTGAGTTTTATCCAAAGAACACCAAACCTACTGTGAAGCATGGGGGTGGAAATATCATGCTTTGGGGCTGTTTTTCTGCAAAGGAACCAGGACGACTGATCCGTCTAAAGGAAAGAATGAATGGGGCCATGTATCGTGAGATTTTGGTGAAAACCTCCTTCCATCAGCAAGGGCATTGAAGATGAAACGTGGCTGGGTCTTTCAGCATGACAATGATCCCAAACACAACGCCCGGGCAACGAAGGAGTGGCTTCGTAAGAAGCATTTCAAGGTCCTGGAGTGGCCTAGCCAGTCTCCAGATCTCAATCCCATAGAAAATCTTTGGAGGGAGTTGAAAGTCTGTGTTGCCCAGCAACAGCCCCAAAACATCACTGCTCTAGAGGAGATCTGCATGGAGGAATGGGCCAAAATACCAGCAACAGTGTGTGAAAACCTTGTGAAGACTTACAGAAAACGTTTGACCTCTGTCATTGCCAACAAAGGGTATATAACAAAGTATTGAGATAAACTTTTGTTATTGACCAAATACTTATTTTCCACCATAATTTGCATTTAATTTCATTTTCTGGATTTTTTTTGTTTCTCATTTTGTCTGTCATAGTTGAAGTGTACCTATGATGAGAATTACAGGCCTCTCTCATCTTTTTAAGTGGGAGAACTTGCACAATTGGTGGCTGACTAAATACTTTTTTTGCCCCACTGTACATGATACTACCCTCTGGGGGTAGATGTCACTATTTGGACGGGTCCAGTATAACAAATAATGCATTTGCTAGAAGAGGAGTGAAAAAAGCTTCAACCTAGCTCAATCTACGTACAATAACAATAAGCATATAATATCTGCGTTGAAACGTAAGAATCTTCCTGTTTCAGTATGACAGCGCTCCACGCTGTCTTCATCTCGGGTTGTTTACATTTTGAAGGAAGACCACGTTGTTTCTCCTGACCTTCCTCTGATTGGCTAAGAGACTTTGAAACCTCTCCCATAGGTGGACCTGTAATACGGAAGTGTTATTCTTGCAGAGAAAAAATAAGAAAATAGAGCTTAAACGTTTTTTTATATATACTTGACCACATGTAAAGGCTAACTCAACGCCTACTGCGTCGTTTAAGGTTAACCGGGAAATAAGGAATGCGCCCTTTCCCCCCCAAAATATAAATGAAACCCCTCTTGTGCAAACTAGATCCGCCATCCATACAAAGTCGATGAGCGAACGTCCCTAATAAAGATCACAAACACGTGATCAAATGTATTAATTCTCGGGAAACAAAACAGAATGTTCGCTTTCTTATTTGCAATAAATGGAATTCAGATTTGAACATTTAGCGCGTTTAAATGAACCGGGAACACACATGCGCACTTGCCATGGAATGGTCAGATATATAAAGATTGGCGCCGGCGCGACAGCTGATCATTATTCGTTCATTCATTTCTGAGGGTAAGGAGCTGGAGAGGAATTGTTTGCTCATGTATTTAGCTAGCTAGCTATGTTTCTCAGGAGTTTATTCAGAAAATTCGTGGTAAAGCTACTATGTCGATGGGGAACATTCAGTTCATTGGGATATTGTTTTTGTCTAGAAATCTGGAAAAGAAACCAAATTGCAAGGGCGACTGGTAACGTTAGCAAATGGTCTGGTAAACATTAGTTAGTTGATTTGATAAGACAATACATCTCTTTCTTCACATTGGTTTGACGCTGTCTTTGTTATCAACTTTGCTTGATATTTAACGTTAACACGCAAGCCACCACTGCTTTTCATGGACGTGGCATAAAGGTAGTTTAGCCAGTAACTTTGCTAGACAGGAAACTACATCATGCAAATTTTACCTAGCATTGTTGAATTATTGCTATTGCAATACATTATTTCAGTATCTTTTTATTTCATCTATTTATATAAACGTTGTTTTAATATTGATGTATTGGAGGTAAAATTGGTTCACTTGGGAGCTACTGTAGCTAGCCATAGTGACTGTCCAAATCCTCCCGCTTCGAGAAATTGGCGCGTAGTTGGGTTTCACAAACCATCAAAAAGAATTACCGTATGCTTACTTTCGTTAACAATAACAATGTAAGTTATTACCAGGGCTTCTGACATAACATTGGGACTACGGATACAGTAGATTTTATGCAATTTGTGGGAGATTTCTTTGTGGAATGGAGGACGGTACTCACAAGCTCAACCCTCTATACCCATTTGGCATACCATTTTACCGCCCGGACAAAAACAGCCTTTTATTATCAAATCATGTTTTGAACTTGTGAAGATGCTTATTTGTACAAACTCTAAACTATCTTTGCCATTTTAACAATGTTTTCGCCCTGTCTCCTTTTCAGTGGAACTCTGAAGCCTTCAATTAACAGAATGGCTAACGTTAGACGCAGGTATGGGAAGCCACACTGTAATAAAGCATCGTTATCAACAAGCATGATTGCAAGCGAACTTTAAAATAGAATATTTGTACATGTTTGAAAACAATTAGTATGTTGACTGCTTGCTGCCGCTAAAAGTTGTCTGTCCTTCCAGTGGTCGCATCACATTACAAGCAAGAGATGAGAACGCACCGGAACAGAAAGTCAAGATCACACGAAAAAGAAAATCTGAGGTTTGTTCAATTAGCTAGCAGTGTTATTTTTGACCATTAGTGTAGCGGTATTGTTTATATTGGTCTTAAGCCAAATAAGAACTACAGCTAATGGTATTGTCCGTTTTACTTTTCAGACATCAAAAAAGATGCCACCCGCAGTGAAGAAACAAAGCTATGAAATACAGGTTGGTTGCTTGTTTATTCAACCAATTAACGTTACCAAGTTGTGCCAGTGATTGATGACTGTAAAACATTTGGGAGAATATAGGGGTGAACTGGTAAATACATTCGCATGGATGTAGAAGTAATTGAGAATTAACGCTACATACACACACGACTAGTTATCTGTGTCACTGGGTTAGACAGCGTGCAATAACCCCGCGTTTTGTCTGTCCCTCCCTTTCTCCTCCCCGCCTGATCTAAATCGCTTTGCGTTCTTTGTTTTGTATACACTATGGAACGCCCATCAATAACCGTTTCTGTCGCCATTAAAATAATCATTCTCTTTTTGGTGTTTATGTTAATGTATACTATAGCTTTGAACAGTTTGGTACTTTTCACTGTGCGTGTAGCATGCTGTGACCTATTTGTTAATGATGGCTTTGTTGGCTATATGGAATTTTCACTCGGTAAATGCATGCTTATTTATCTGCATTCGCTGCTTATGTGACTATATGCTGATGAAAAGAGTGAATTTGGTGCCTTTTCTCTCTAGAAACGGTGGTCAGAAGAAGGGGCAAGTCCATGTGTCCTTGTAGAAACGCCACACAAGGAGCTTGTGATGACCAGAGATCTGTCTGGCTTCAAGCAGTTCCGATTCAAGAACATCTTCATCAAGACCTCACCGCTGCCCTGCCTCAGGTACTGTGTCTGTGTTGAAGGGGCTTAGCCCAAATTCCTCATTAGTGGCAACTGCTCCCATGTCTTTGTTCCTAAACTGTACACTACTTAGGAAAACTCTGAATGTCATTTTTTATATGGCACTCTACTGTCAATGCAAATCTTAAATTCCAGTTCAGGGTGGAAGTAGACCTGCAACTAGAGAAACTTTAGAAATGGGCTACTTTTAGCCTTTTTTCATGTTTATGACTATTGATGACAAACATTCAGTATCTGGTTTTGTGCCTCAGTCAATGCCCGTCTACACCGGATGTCCTGTTAAGACCGGTGTGTTTCCCCTTTGCAGCTGGGCCAGCTCGGATGACGTGTGGATTAAGATGCTGAACAAGGAGCTGAAGTATGTCCATGACAAGGGCTTCCTACAGCAGCACCCCAAACTAAAGCCCAAGATGAGGGCCATTCTCCTGGACTGGCTTCTAGAGGTACATGTGTCTCTGAAATGACTTGCTGTACTCTATTCAATCTTGGGCCTATTACTTGTACCCATCTATATGCTCTTGGATTTGCCATAACTGGATTAGAGGTCGACCGATTATGATTCAACGCCGATACCGATTATTGGAGGACCAAAAAAAGCCCATACCAATTAATCGGACGATTGTTTTATATATATATTTGTAATAATGACAATTACAACAAGACTGAATGAACACTTATTTTAACTTAATACATCAATAAAAAGCCATTTAGCCTCAACTAAATAATGAAACCTGTTCAATTTGGTTTAAATAATGCAAAAAAAGTGTAGAAGTAGAAAGTTAATGTTTGAGTTCCTTACTCAGAACATGAGAACATATGAACGTTGGTGGTTCTAACACGAAACTTCAATATTCCAAGGTAAGAGGTTTTAGGTTGTAGTTAATATAGTATTTATAGGACTCTTTCTCTCTACCATTTGTATTTCATATACCTTTGACTATTGGATGTTCTTATAGGCACTATGGTATTGCCAGTGTAACAGTATAGCTTCTGTCCCTCTCCTCGCTCGAACCAGGAACACAACGACAACAGCCATACTCGAAGCAGCGTTACCCATCGCTCCACAAGAGCCCTCTGCAAGGGGAACAACCACTCCAAGTCTCAGAGCGAGTGATGTTTGAAATGCTATTAGCGCGCACCCCGCTTACTAGCCAGCCATTTCACATCAGTTACACCAGCCATTAGGCTGATAGGCTTGAAGTCATAAACAGCACTGTGCTTGTGAAGAGCTGCTGGCAAAACGCACAAGTGCTGTTTGAAAGAAAGCTTACGAGCCTGCTGCTGCCTACCATCGCTCAGTCAGACTGCTCTATCAAATCATAGACTTAATTATAACACACAGAAATACGAGCCGTAGGTCATTAATATGGTCGAATCCGGAAACTACAATTTAAAAACAAAACGTTTATTATTTCAGTGAAATACATAACCTTTCTGTATTTTATCTAACGGGTGGCATCCCTAAGTCTAAATATTCTTGTTACATTGCACAACCTTCAATGATATGTCATGCTTACATAAAATTCTGGTAAATTAGTTCGCCAGGGTGCCCAAACTGTTGCATATACCCTGACTGCGTGCAATGAATGCAAGAAGTGACACAATTTCACCTGGTTAATATTGCTTTCTAACCTGAATTTCTTTTAGCTAAATATGCAGGTTTAAAAATATATACTTCTGTGTATTGATTTTAAGACGGGCATTGGTGTTTAAGGTTAGGTACAGTCATCAAACGATTGTGCTTTATTCGCAAATGCGCTTTTGTTAAAGCATCCCCCAGCTCTGCATCAATTATATGCAACGCAGGACAGGCTAGATAAACTAGTAAAATCATCAACCATGTGTAGTTATAACTAGTGACTTGTTTTTTTGTAAGTTTAATGCTAGCTAGCAACCTACCTTTGCTTCTACTGCATTCGCGTAACAGGCAGGCTCCTCGTGGTGTGCAATGAGAGGCAGGTGGTTAGAGCATTGGACTAGTTAACTGTAAGGTTGCAAGATTAGACCCCCCCCCCCCCCCCGATCTGTCATTCTGCCCCTGAACAAAGCCTAGGAACAGTGGGTTAACTGTCGTCATTGATAATAAGAATGTGTTCTTAACTGACTTGCCTAGTTAAATAAAGCTCTAAACATTTTATCGGCGCCCAAAAATACTGATTTCCGATTTATGAGAATTTGAAATCGGCCATTCCGATTAATCGGTCGACCTCTGAACTGGATACGCATGAGCCAAAGGTCTGATACTCCACCTCCATAGTTATTTCTCCAATACTTTGACTTGTTTACTATAGTGCCACAGGATTTGTAAGGAGGTGATTGATGTCTAACCCATCCCTGTTTTGTCCTGTTGTAGGTGAGTGAGGTGTACACTCTGCATCGAGAGACTGCTTATCTGGCTCAGGACTTCTTTGACCGCTTCATGCTGACACAGGATGATATGGCGAAGGACCGACTGCAGCTCATAGGCATCACAGCCCTCTTCATCGCATCGAAGATAGAGGTAGGTGTAACGTCCTCCATTTTCATGCTCTTCTGGATGGTGACCACTGCTTTAGTTTATACTGTAAACAAATTAATAAGATGGCGTTAGCACTTCTCTTATTTTCATCTCGTCTAATTGTTCCCTCCTTATGTCCCTCAGGAAATCTACCCTCCAAAGCTCCATGAGTTTGCCTACGTTACTGACGGAGCCTGTGAGGAGGAAGCGATCCTGGAGATGGAACTTGTCATGTTGAAGGTAAGAAACCCCCTGTGCCCAACACTGTACTAATTCAGTTGTCACATGACTTAATGACTCTCCTCCATCAGGCGCTGAACTGGAACCTTTGTCCAGAGACGGTGATCACATGGCTGAAGCTCTATGCTCAGGTGGAGTCGCTAAAGGATGGTGTCAACTTCCTGGTACCTCAGTTCTCTCAGGACACCTACATCCAGATCACACAGGTGAGTCCACTAGCCCCCCTCCCCCGGCAGCTTCTCCTGACACTTGACTTTCGTGGAAGGTTTTTAGCTTCCCTCCAGCTGTTTTAATGGTTGTCCTGGTCTCTTGTTACAGCTTTTAGACCTGGCCATCCTGGACATCAACTCTCTGGACTACCAGTATGGGATACTGGCTGCTGCTGCCTTCTGCCATTTTTTCTCATTTGACGTTGTCCACAAAGTATCAGGTAAGCAATGATTTGACATCGTGTACATGGGTTGGCCCCACTCTAGAACCCCACAGCCCTCCTGTGTTATTACATCGTTACTAATGTCTGTTTCTGTGCAGGTCTGACGTGGGATAGTATTGCTCCCTGTGTCCGGTGGATGAGCCCCTTCATGCACACGGTCAGTGCCTGTCCCAGAGCAGAGCTCAAGGACTTTAAGAAAGTGACGTCTGACGACAGACACAACATCCAGACCCACGTAGACTACCTGTCCATGCTGGTGAGGGCTCACATTTTCAGGGGCTGGAATGGGTACAATATTCAAAGAAAACAACCAGAATGGCTGCTCACTGTTGGCTGTTTCGAGTATCTTTACCAGTGTTTGGGAGTAGCAAGTCTCTTTCACCCAGACATGTATTGCAGCCATCTTGGTGATGCATGGGCAGCCATTTTGTGCTACAAAGTCATATTTTAAGTAAAATAATAGTACTACGCATACAAAATGTTCATTGTTCTTATTGAATCATCTTGTCTGTTGCAGAGCGACGCTCACCAGAGGCAACCGGACATCCAAGACAGACTATCGCCTGCTGCCATAGGAGGGATATTGACTCCACCAAAAAGCACAGAGAAACCAGCCAATCACTGAGCCCCAGGGTCTCCTTGTGTTGATCTTCTGACCAACCAGATGAAGGGAGAATTCCCTAGATGTCATGCCTGACCAGCCAGAGGATGGGGAAACTTCGGAACCTCATCCTCACGTGACCAATCAAATGAGCTTTTAGGCATAACTCACCTTTGTGTAGCATGTTAAAATGAGTTATTTAACTTTTTTATACCAAGCTGTATATATGTAGTATAACCATGGAAATCAGCTCATGGTTACTATATTGACTTAATTTGTCAAATGATTGCAACAAAGACCCTGTTCTCGCAGTCTTAATCCCCAGAATTAGAATTTTACATGGAGAACATTTGAGTTGACTCAAGCCTTTCTCTATAGGAAAGCATGTCTGCTGTTCCCCCTCTGTTACTTGAAGCTGAACATCTCAAGACATGGGATGTTTTGATTGCTAAAAAGCTCATTACTTGAGGTGAATTGGTACATAATGCTCACAGTTGAGTTGCTTAACTTGGTCTCTTAACATTGTGTTATCATGTGTATCTGGTGCTGTGTAGTTTAAATCTGGGTGCTCCTGGAAATGCTCAGCCATACAGTAACACTGAAAGCAGTCTTGATGTTTGCTCTGGTGACATTTTAAACATTTGAGCTGTTTGAAAGGGTAGTGCAGGGCTAACTGTTTACTACACAACCTTCTTAAACACTGTTTTTGAAGTTGTGTATTCTCACCACACTGAACGACTCATTGTGTATTCTCACCACACTGTGAACGACTCATTGTGTATTCTCACCACACTGTGAACGACTCATTGTGTATTCTCACCACACTGTGAACGACTCATTGTGTATTCTCACCACACTGTGAACGACTCATTGTGTATTCTCACCACACTGTGAACGACTCATTGTGTATTCTCACCACACTGTGAACGACTCATTGTGTATTCTCACCACACTGTGAACGACTCATTGTGTATTCTCACCACACTGTGAATGACTCATTGTGTATTCTCACCACACTGTGAATGACTCATTGTGTATTCTCACCACACTGTGAACGACTCATTGCATTCTCCTGCCACAACACATTCCTGGACAACTTGACTTCAGTAGTTTGATTTAGACCCTTTGGACTGACTTACAACTGTATGTAATTTTTAACATTGTATTTATTTGTTCATTTATGCCTTAGTGTTTTTATGTCTATATACATTCATAGGGCTATGAATTCAGGTCTTTCACAATGCCAAAGGCAAACAATTTAAGTCACGGGATGCATGTTATTTATGACGATCTGTTATTGGGCGGAAAACCCGGTATAATGCAGTTACATATGAAATGTAGTTTTGCGCTAGCCTCTCCGTGGCCTTAGTTGAACTACTATGGCGATAGTGTGATGTGAAGACTTGAGAACCCAGAGGTTCCAGTGCAGGGCTCCAACCCAGTCAGTCTAGCAAACCTGTGACTGTCAACTGAAACCTTCAGTGTTGTGCAGATGTCTTCCGAGGCAGCCGTATACAAAGAACCATGTTTAAACTGTAAATGAAATACTAATGTATATATGTTATGTACATAAACTGAAAGTTATGTTTTCTAATGGAATTGTCTTGAATAAATGACAAATGTATGCATTTTGCCTGCTTTTAAGGTTGACATTACAATGGCAGCATTTGCCTTGTACTTGTTTGACTATGGTTTGTTAGATTCTTGTGAATTGGTGAGGGAGTGACATCTAGAACTGGTCTAACTTGAATGAATCAAGCCACAAGATCCATACACAATACTACCTCTTACATAGACTGGAGAAGTCCTCTTATTTCCATCTGAAATGGGACGAACATCGCCTTTCCTTCAACAAGCGTGAGGTGTGAGCATCACCCCTTCGTGTCCTCTGACATAAAAAGCAATTTTTCACAGAATGATGGGGTGTTATAAAGATGAGGCCTGCACTTTTAACATGTGCTTTGCATTACTACAGTATCCTTATCAGGCCTTGTATTGTCTTGGGTCTGGCATTTCATGTTTACACATGCCATGGGAGTGTGTCTTCTGAGGGGGAAGGGAACGCTTTACTACTGGAATGACAGGTGTTGGGTAAAAGAAGCCTTAACTGAGACTGGGGTAAAGTCTCAATGAAATGCTCAACTTCACTCCAGTATTGAAGGGTGTTCGTTGAAACCAGAGGGACACTAATCTAATGAACATTAGGTTAAAAAGTGGGCCAAAGCAGCTGTAAGAGACTCAGAAATATGTGATTGTGTTAAAGGTTCAATGCAGCCATTATCTCAATATCACGTCATTTCAGGGTAACAATTAACTTAGTGATAATGGTAAAAACTTGAATAGCTTCTTAGCAAACAGCAATTTCTCAAGCAACAATTTTGCTCAGACTGTGGGAATGGTCTGAGTGGGGAGGGGGAAATGATCTGTTATTTTGCTCAGACGGTGGGAATGGTCTGAGTGGGGAGGGGAAACGATCTGTTATTTTGCTCAGACTGTGGGAATGGTCTGAGTGGGGAGGGGGAATTGATCTGTTATTTTGCTCAGACTGTGGGAATGGTCTGAGTGGGGAGGGGGAAACGATCTGTTATTTTGCTCAGACTGTGGGAATGGTCTGAGTGGGGAGGGGGAAACGATCTGTTATTTTGCTCAGACTGTGGGAATGGTCTGAGTGGGGAGGGGGAAATGATCTGTTATTTTGCTCAGACTGTGGGAATGGTCTGAGTGGGGAGAGGGAAATGATCTGTTATTTTGCTCAGACTGTGGGAATGGTCTGAGTGGGGAGGGGGAAATGATCTGTTATTTTGCTCAGACTGTGGGAATGGTCTGAGTGGGGAGGGGGAAATGATCTGTTATTTTGCTCAGACTGTGGGAATGGTCTGAGTGGGGAGGGGGAAACGATCTGTTATTTTGCTCAGACTGTGGGAATGGTCTGAGTGGGGAGGGGAAACGATCTGTTATTGGCAGAGAGGTTTTGAACGATTTATTTTTGGTCTAACTAATCCACGCCTCTGTCACCAGGCAGGCCAAAACTCCATCCCACTAAAACAGGCTGAAATTTCAGTCAGTCTTTTCAAACAGCTCTTACACTAAAAGGTCATTATCATTTTCAGATTTTCACAGTATTATTCCAACCTCCTAGTTGGGAAATATACTGTACTGTATATTAAACACAGGAATATTACATTTTTGACTGCACTGGGCCTTTAAGAAAAATTGCCCCAGTCCTATCTCTAGTACCTCTAATGTCCCCCACCCTGAAAGGACTGAACAGTGACAGTGACAGTGGCAGTGACCCCTGGTCAGTCAGCTCCGCTTGGGTGTCTGTGTGTGATGATGCATGTCTCTACCGTGAGGCCAGCGTGTGTGTGTGTGTTTGAGGGGGTAGTCTAGGAGGCAGGCAGTGGGAGAGCAATGCAGCCATGGGCCGCTCTCTCTCCCCCCTCCCCAAGTCTAGGTTGTGAGAGGTTATTGTGTTGGCCTGGGAATGCATGGCCCCCACCTCTACATGCCAGAGTTATTGTAACCCCCCCACCCCACCCCTCTTAAACCAACCCTGACAAAGAGACCCTCTCCCCCCCACCCCCAACCCAAATGCATAATGAGTCCTTCACTTTTATGTTTCTTTCATTTTCCAACTTAACGTACATGTGCTACCATCTCCACGTCCAAATAGCCCATATTATCTATGACACATCTACAGTAGGAATATTTTTTTAAATCCTTGAGAGAAACTAACAAATTGAACATAATATAATTTGACCAAATACTTTATTTTTCATGTATTTCATGTAAAGATCTGAAACTGCCTCACTGTGCCTTTAGGAGCTGCAGATTACACCACCAGAGGGCAGTATGTCCCTATGTTAAGAATAATCATGGCCGTATTTCTCATCCCCTTAGTCACTGTTGTGGAACCTTCTCTCATACAGTGCTATGTCCTGATAAAGCCTGGGCCATGGTTCATTAACGGTGTCCATATAATAGAGATGGAGTTACTGGACAAAGAAAGTTACAAAACCAAATGCAATGCCTTGAAGAAAAGCTATTTTTAATAAAAAGTAATATACAAAATGAATATCTGACGTTAGGTTGCTATAAAACGTTAGATATGTACATAATTTATACATAATAACAAGAACCTTGAGTCCTGAATACAGTAAGTAGGGACGCTGGGCTGCGAGGAGTGAAGCCTTACTGGGTTTGTGAGTTCTGGAGTCCATGTGTGTCCTGATCAAAATCACTGAACGACTGCAACCACATTTATCCATTGTATCTATAATTTTAGGTTAATATATGCAAACATAGCAACTGCAGTTGAGTTATATAGGGGAAAAAATGTAAGGGCGATAATTGGACCAAACACCAGCGTACAAAAGGCACCCCCAGTAATTTGAAATGTGGAGACAATAGCCAGAAGGGATTTTATCAGTGTGTTTGTTGGGGAAGTGTTCCTGGTTCTCACTTTGTCCCCACTGTGCATCACAGTAACTCTACAGCAATGGAAAAATGAGATATTTGTTTATACAGCTATACATAAGAATGATCAAGAACAAAATCGTAAAGTGAAGACATTTTGGAGAGCTAGTTTTGGGGAGTTTCTGTCTATCTACGGCAACAAACATAGATCCATTTCAATCAGATCATTTGTCAAATAATTGTCAGCAATGGAGTTTCTGTGATTGTACTGTTAGACTTTTCTTTGACTACTCACAACTATTCCTCCCCAGCCAACCCCCTCCCTGTATGTCCTGTCTCCTTTAGCACAATACATTCATCAGACGTTGTCAGGACACTGTGGGGTCATCCTGCCCTCCTGTTTCCAAGACGATAGGACAGGATGTTTCAGAAATGATTGGCATCACACAACACCGTCTCTGAACCAACAGAGCTAGAAACAGAAGAAAGGAGCAGGTCCTTGTAAGACACATCAACACAGTGCACCACAAGGGTTGGGTTCACTATATCTATATTGGAGTATAAAAATATTTCCTATCTGAAACCCATCACTATATTCTATAATACACATAATTGATGCCAAGTGAATGTTTCTCACCAGGCAGATCAACAATGCTTTTACCATTCTAAGCATTTTAAGGTTTGCACTTATTTTTGGGTAAATGGATTCTGCAATTAACACTGAGAATCATCCACTAGTGCAATTAGACCGTGATTGAAAGGGAAAGTATTTGACAATAGTCTAGAACCTCCTGCATATGAGTTACTCATAACTTAACATATCAAGGAATAAGCAACACGATTGACTGCTTTCTCCGTCTAATCAATTTTCCTTTAGTTATATAAAGTTCCTCCTAGAGATCATATCTACCTCCTGCTCAACTGAAGGAGGTGAACTCCCCCTGTGTAGGGCAAAAATGCTGTTAATATATATTGTCACAGGATAGAATGTCATAAAGGAACAAATCAGAGCTTCTCCGTTTGCCCGTTTCCCTGGCATGACTGTCTTTATCCAATAGGATGTCTGAAACAAAAACGTTAGAATACAAAATAAATGGGTACCGGTAACATATACATTTGACATACTAAGTTCAAAGTCCTTATAATGTAGAAGAACAACATTGTCCCTGTTGGTTCAACATCATTTCAGAGCTAAAATAAATACAGTTTCAACACTTCACCGGGAGAAATAAAACAGAATAAATAAATTCATCTCACTAAGACTTGTAATCCCTCTTCCACCACATAAAGCTGCAGCAAACCTGTCAACATGAAGAAAACAATAACAGGAGCCAATTTTCTGTGTGCTTTGTTTCCCTTACTACCAACCAGCATTGACACACCAGACACAATCACTAGCAGGAACTAAGTCAGTCAATGTTGCAGTGTATGATGTTGTGGTTTATGAATACCCTAAAAAGGGTGTGGCAGGTTGTCCTGACTATGGCTCCTCTGACTCTGGCTGTAACACAAAGCGTCCCTGTATGTCAGCGCCAGCGCCGGTCGCTCGTACATTTCACTTAGAGCCTCAAACTTGTCCCCCCAGTGGGATAGCCGGTCGAAGCTGAAGGCTGCTCCCTCCTCTTCTGTATCGTGGGAGATAGCAGAACCCAGCGAGCTGAGGCTACCAACCGGGGACCCGGCGCCCTCGATGCTCCAGACATGATAGCTGTCCGGCGGGAACTCCTGACTGTCGTTGTCGGCCTCCCAGATGATGCGCGCCACGTAGCTCTTGAAGTCCATGGGGCAGAGGCCCACGGAGCTAGCATGCGCATCATTACTATCATTCGTATAGCTAGCATTGCTAGCGTGGTGATGATGGAGGTGGTGGTGGTGGGGGATGTGGAGGTAGGGGGTCCCTGAGCTGCAGGCTGAGCCAGCAGGGTGCACCTCCTCCTGGGAGCCCTGGGAGGACTTGATGAGAGGGGCGGTGGTGCAGGATGAGGACTGGGACAGGCTGGAACACAGGGGCCTCTTCAGCTCTGTGATATCATAGGCATTCTGGAGGGATGAAATGGCATCAAATTAAAAACATAAGTATGAAAAATAAGTAAATGGTACTATCTAGTGGTCAATTTAGAAATTCATCTCAATGAACAGCGACGTAGATAATTTCACTGTGCTGCAATGTCTGACCTGTGTGTGTGTTTGTATGTGTGTGTGTGTATATGTATGTGTGTATGTATGTATGTGTGTGTGTGTGTGTGTGTGTGTACCTGGTCCTGCTCTCCTCCTCCCTCCTCGTTGTAGTTGAGGATGTTCTCTCTGATGTCCTCCCAGCTCTGGTGTTCTGCAGGGATGTGGTACACGCCCCTCTTCTGGAACTTACTACGACTGCCCTTCTGGTTCCACACTGTCACAGCTACCAGCACAGCTACAGGACACAGAGAAAGGCAACAGTTCAGTCATTATAGTGGATGGAAGAGAATGAGAGATAACACTACTGTACTCAACATGCATCTGAGTGTTGAAGGGAAAGAGATGAAGCAAAACCTATCCTTTTCACGTTCACCTCTTGTCTTCTGTTGGCCATCCGCTGTCCCTCAGGCAATCCTACACAGTCTTTTCCCCTCTCCCTTCATTCCATCCTCTCAATTTCCCCTCCTCATTCTCCCTGCAAGTCTAACCATCATATATCACTGATTTGTAGACATTTACCACTGCAGCTACTTTACCCTTTTCCTCATTTCGCTTGACGTTTCTAGTTTTAGCACTCAGATGTTTATGTTAGTCTTCTCATCCCCCTCTTCTTTCCCTGGCATGGGGCTATGATCTCTCTACGTCGTGTATCAGGGCCGTCAGCGTTGACAGAGGGGCCCTCGGGGGCACTGCCAGTCTGACATCACACAGCCATACCCGTCAGGGGCTCATACAAACCTCGCTACCTGTCACATGTCACTGAATGGCCCTCTAGTCTCTAGTCTATTTCCCCTGCCCTCGCTTCGACATACATCTACAGTTGAAGTCGGAAGTTTACATAACCTTAGCCAAATACATTTAAACTCCATTTTTCACAATTCCTGACATTTAATCCTAGTAGAAATCCCCTGTCTTAGGTCAGTTAGGATCACCACTTTATTTTAAGAATGTGAAATCTCAGAAGAATAGTAGAGAGAATGATTTATTTCAGCTTTTATTTCTTTCATCACATTCCCAGTGGGTCAGAAGTTTACATACACTCAATTAGTATTTGGTAGCATTGCCTTTAAATGGTTTAACTTGGGATAAACGTTTTGGGTAGCCTTCCACAAGCTTCCCACAATAAGTTAGGTGAATTCTGGCCCATTCCTCCTGACAGAGCTGGTGTAACTGAGTCAGGTTTGTAGGCCTCCTTGCTCGAACACACTTTTTCAGTTCTGCCCACAAATTTTCTATAGGATTGAGGTCAGGGCTTTGTGATGGCCACTCCAATACCTTGATTTTGTTGTCCTTGAGCCATTTTGCCACAACTTTGGAAGTATGCTTGGTGTCATTGTTAATTTGGAAGACCCATTTGCGACCAAGCTTTAACTCCCTGACTGATGTCTTGAGATGTTGCTTCAATATATCCACATACTTTTCCTACCTCATGATGCCATCTATTTTGTGGAGTGCACCAGTCCCTCCTGCAGCAAAGCACCCTCTTGATGCTGCCACCCCCGTGGGATGGTGTTCTTCGGTTTGCAAGCCTCCTCATTTTCCTTCAAACATAACGGTGGTCATTATAGCCAAACAGTTCTATTTTTGTTTCATCAGACCAGAGGACATTTCTCCAGAAAGTACAATCTTTGTCCCCATGTGCAGTTGCAAAACGTAGTCTGGCTTTTTTTATGGCGGTTTTGGAGCAGTGGCTTCTTCCTTGCTGAGCGGCCATTCAGGTTATGTTGATATAGGACTCGTTTTACTGTGGATATAGATGCTTTTGTACCTGTTTCCTCCAGCATCTCACAAGGTCCTTTGCTGTTGCTCTGGGATTGATTTGCACTTTTCGCACCAAAGTACGTTCATCACTAGGAGACAGAACGCGTCTCCTTCCTGAGCGGTATGACGGCTGCATGGTCTCATGGTGTTTATATTTGCGTACTATTATTTGTACAGATGAACGTGGTACTTTCAGGCGTTTGGAAATTGCTCTCAAGGATGAACCAGACTTGGGGAGGCCTAAAATTTTTCAGATGTCTTGGCTGATTTATTTTTATTTTCCCATGATGTCCAGCAAAGAGGCACTGAGTTTGGAGGTAGGCCTTGAAATACATCCACAGGTAGACCTCCAATTGACTCAAATGATGTCAATTAGCCTATCAGAATCTTCTAAAGCCATGACATAATTTTCTGGAATTTTCCAAGCTGTTTAAAGGCACAGTCAACTTAGTATATGTACTTCTGACCCACTGGAACTGTGATACAGTGAATAATAAGCAAAATAATCTGTTTGTAAACAATTTTTGGAAAAATTACTTGTGTCATGCACAAAGTAGATGTCCTAACCGACTTGCCAAAACTATAGTTGTTAACAAGAAATTTGTGGAGTGGTTGAAAAACTAGTTTTAACGACTCCAACCTAACTTCCGACTTCAACTGTAATTACACATCTATCTATATAGTGTTTATCAATGCTGCGAATGGACAGCATTATAATGGCTACTCTTTCGATCTTTTAACCTCTTATGGTTGCAGGGGCAGTATTGAGTAGCTTGGATGAAAGGTGCACAGAGGTGCCCATATTCAACGGCCTGGTCCTCAGTCATAGTTGCTAATATTTGCATATTATTATTAGTATTGGATAGAAAACACTCTGAAGTTTCTAAAACTGTTTGAATTATGTCTGTGAGTATAACTCATATAGCAGGCAAACACCTGAGAAATTCCACTTCCTGTTTTTTTTCTGGGGGTGGCAGATTTTCAACCAAGCTCTCATTGAAATTACAGCGAGATATGGATGAGTTTTCACTTCCTACGCCTTCCACTAGATGTCAACAGTCAATAGAACTTTGTCTTATGACTAATGTAAAGGGGGTTCGAATGACACAGGAAATAGTCACCAATGCCACGAGTTGACCATGCATTCACTATGCGCTTTCACAGGGGAAGGACCTGCGTTCCACCGGTCATTCTAATTCTCCGGTTGGAACATTATTCAAGATATATGTAAACAACATTCTAAAGATTGATTCAGTACATCGTTTGACATGTTTCAACTGACTGTTACGGAACTTTTGGACATTTCGTCACGTTATAGTGGACGCGCTTTGTGACTTTGGAATTGTTTACCAAACGCGCTAACCAAAGTAGCTAATTGGACATAAATAACGGACATTTTCGAACAAATCAAGCATTTATTGTGGACCTGGGATTCCTAGGGCTGCATTCGGATGAAGTTCATCAAAGGTAAGGAAACATTTATCATGTATTTTCTGGTTTCTGTTGACTCCAACATGGCGGCTAATTTGGCTTCTGTTCTGAGCTCCGTCTCAGATTATTGCATGTGTTGCTTTTTCCGTAAACCTTTTTTTGAAATCTGACACAGCGGTTGCATTAAGGAGAGGTATATCTATAATTCCATGTGTATAACTTGTATTATCATTTACATTTATGATTAGTATTTCTGTTGAAACGATGTGGCTATGCAAAATCACTTGATGTTTTTGGAACTAGTGAATCTAATAAGCCAATGTAAACTCAGATTTTTTTATATAAATAGGAGCTTTATCAAACAAAACATGCATGTATTGTGTAACATGAATTATCTTCATCAGATGACACTCTTAGGACTTCAAGGTTAGTGATTAATTTCATCTTTATTTCTGCTTTTTGTGAATGCTATATTTAGCTGGAAAATGGCTGTGCTTATTGTGGTTTGGTGGAGATCTAACATAATCGTTTGTAGTGCTTTTGCTGAAAAGCCTATTTGAAATCGGAACCTTTGGTGCGATTAACAACAAGATTACCTTTAAAATGATGAGACACATGTATGTTTTAGGAATTGTAATTATGAGATTTCTGTGTTTTGAATTTGGCGCCCTCTATTTTCACTGGTAGTTGTCATATCGATCCCAGTATTGGGATTGCAGCCATAACAAGTTGCACGCTCAATGTTCCGTAAAAACAGCTCACTATATGAACGGTGAAAGGTCATGTGAAGAGAGGGTTTTAGTCACCCATATTTACCGAAGAAGACGAGCAGACACATGCTGATGACCAGGATGGAGCCCGGGCTGAGGGCGGCCATACGGTGGGCTTTCATCTGGCCCACCTCACACCGCTGACCTCTGAACCCCTCGGGGCAACGGCACTGCCAGCTGTCGGGGGTCAGGGCGTGGCAGGTGCCCCTGTTACGGCAGGCTGAGGGTCCACACGGGGAGGGTACACAGCGGTGGTGGCCTGATGTTTCGTCTGTCACCGTCACCTGCCCACCTGGACACCTGGGAGAGGACAGAGAACAGGTTTGTTCTTTTAACTATGTCTGTGTCCTTAGCATGTGTAAGATTGTGTGCGTGTGTGTGAGAGAGTGCTTGTACGTGTTTAAATGTGTGTGTGTGTGTGTGTGTGGAGCCAGCCTCACACACCTGCACTGGTGTTTCCTCCACAGGTCCACACAGTAGAGGGGGCTGCGGCAGGGCTTGGCACTGCAGGCGTCTGAGTGACAGCCGGAGGTCACCCCCCTCCGCTCCAACACTGTACTGAACTCTGTACTCTGACCATCCAGAGGGAGGGAGTGGTCGTTCAGCCTCACATCGCGCAAGCAGCCTGCAAGTGAGAGAGGGTGAGAGACTAATGACTGACAAATACTAATAGGATAACATTCTTAGAGATAATCAGAGTGAATCAGAGAACTGTTTTTTGTAAATTGCTGTTTCTAAGAAATGTATTTACCTTGGTAAAGTAAAATAAAGGGAAAAAAGGGAAAGATTGAGTAAATAAGATAGAACAAAATGAAGACAGAAAGATCAGTCATTCCTTGACATGGACCTGTGGCTTATTGACCCAGCCAAAGATACCCACACTGAGAGGTAGAGGGCAGACACACCCAGGGAGAGACAAAGAGATAGGAGCTCATTACAGTAGAGAGGAGGGGAGGAGTAGACAGGATGAGGTGAAATGATGAGAAGAGAGGATGAAATGAGACAGGAGAATAGATTGAGACAAAGAGGAGACAGGGGAGAAAGAAGAGAGAATCAGTAGAGAAAGCATGGAAAGGACAGAAGAGGAGACAATCTTACCCTGGAAGTCAGCAGATTGTCCCAGGGTTGGTCCATTTCCCAGCAGCACACTGGAGGGGTGCACTACAATCTCCCGCCTGTTCCCCATCCAGGCCCTGACCTCCCGCGAGCCACCACCCTGCTCCAGGCGCAGCGTGAAGAGGTTGTCGTGACGATGCAAGCTGGCGAGGACCCACTGGCCCCCATCGACTCGCTGGCTGGCCAGGTGGAGGGAGTGGGCACCGTCGCCCAGGTTGGCATGCACCGACAGGTGGCCATCTACGATCTGAGAGAGCGGAGAGAGGACATCAGCAAATGTAGCCACTTTTCACTTTACAATTGACTAAATTGGATCCTGTGAGTGATGTTACAGCAGGGCACTGACCTCCAGGATGATGTACTCGTTGGCATCGCGGGATGTCATGGAGAGCAGGGTGCCAGTGGAGGAGCGCGTGCGGAGCAGGAGCTGGATGTGTGTACGACGGGGGCTACCTCCCCCCCTCAGCTGGTAGCGTAGCATACTGTCCCTGACGAAGGACCACTCTGGCAGAGCTACAGGGGAGAGAGGCGATATAGTTAATACTCTCTCTCACACACACCAAAATATACTGCTGTGAAGAACCAGTCCACCAGAAAAGTCACCTACCTATGTCACACTTGTGCCCGCTGTACCCGGGGTGACAGTCACAGCTGAAGGAGCCCCACTCGCCCAGGCAGGTTCCGTGGACGCCACAAGAGGGTCCACTTGCTGTCACACACACCCCGTCTGTCAGGCCACAGCCTGGGGAACTATCCAAGCTCTCCCCCGGAATTCCCAGGTCATACACCTCCAGAGAGAGATGTACATTATAGGTTAAATATCAGCTTAGAGAAACATAAAGAGAGCCCTCAGAGTCAGTTATCAACATTTCTGTTACAAAGGGGCTTTATGTCAACAGTCTGAGCCCAAATGGATGTCATTGCTGCCCTGTGATCCTCTCATTTCACACCTCATGTCAAATACGGGTTTATATGTTCAACTTCCTGAGCCAAAATGGGTATTACTGTTGCTGTATATAGTCAACTGTCTGATCCAAAATGGTTATCACTCATGCTGTCCTGCTGTGCTCCTCTCCCCTAACTTTCATGTCAAACATAGGACTGTATATGGTCAACTGTCAACCGTCTGAGCCAAAATGGCCACCACTCCATTCCCGTGTTCCCTCCCTTTCATATTTCCCAGCAGTGACGCAAAACCACACAAGCTAATCTGCTTTCAGGAATAGTTTATGGAGGAGATGTTCTTTTAATTTATTTCTTATTTGAACTTTGAAATCGTTTTTTGGCCTCAGTTCATAAGCTGTGCTCAAACGACCGTCTGGCCAACTCTCTCCCCCGGCACTCTCAGCCAGTGCCAATAGAAGACACAAAGAGATTGACGCGCTCCCACACACAAGTCGCAAAAGAGACAGAGAAGCTAACACTCTCCCAACTGGAAGACACATACACTGCCTCTCAAACACTGTAGGAAAAACCCACTCACAAACAAATGAATATTGACAACCCCATAGAGTAAACAGACTTTTAAAAAGCATCTCTTCTTCCCAGGTATATTAATACAGCTGCCAGTCTCCGTCTCCTCTCAGCTCTGTTCATAAACCTGTCACTATCAGTCTGATCGGATAGACAGCTCTGTCACTCTGATGGGGAGCATGAAAACACTGTGACAGTGAGGAAGAGAGGATAGAACTACTAGAGAAGTGGGAAATAAAAGGTGGTGGAGGAAGAGGAGGTGTGAGTTTAATGCAGAGGGAGAGAAAGAAAGAGAAAGCCAGGGAGGGGGGGGGGGGGGGGGGGGGGGGGGAGAGAGGTTAGGGTAGAGAGGTTACCTTGCTATCGACCACCAGGTTCCTGAGGCAGCCAGTGAAAGCTTTGTAGCGTCTGTGTGTGGAGGTCTCCTTCACCCCACCCAGCTGGAGAGGCTGGTTCACATTCAAGAACCTGGGATGGGGAGGAGAGGGAGATGAAGGTTGGTTTCCATCCAACATTTTTCACAAGCATAGTACATGATGGATCAAAAATGTCATGACAGGCCTGATGGAAACATTTTTCGGTAAACTTTCCAAATGTCGACAAAAAAAAAGAAGCTTTGTGTCGGTAAAGTTAATTATACGAGAAATGTCGATAAAAACACTTTTATGCACAAATATTAATATAATAAATCATTGAAGTAAACTTGGAGTCATGAGATGACATGTTTTGCAGTCCTCCCACTACGACTCGTCGAGAAAGCAAGCAATTTATTAGGCTACAGATTAAATAGGTTGGTGATGAACTTCACAGGGTGGTGAAAGTGCACCGTGATGCTCCTTTCCAATAAATATCCAGGGTCTTATTCTGGTGACATGATGTTCAATGCTTGGCTGCCAATTGACAAATACAAATAAACTCTTTTGTCCATAATAATTGTAACGACAGATTTCCTCCTCCTCTTCTGAAGAGGTGTAGCAAGGATCGGACCAAAACGCAGCGTGGTAAGTGTCCATGTTTTAATAGTATAAACTGAACATGACACAATACAACAACGTATATAAACGAAAAAGTCCCGTGTGGCACAAACACTGACACAGGAAACAAACACTCACAAAACAACAATGAAACCCAGGCTACCTAAGTATGATTCTCAATCAGAGACAACTAACAACACCTGCCTCTGATTGAGAACCATACTAGGCCGAAACAGAAACCAAACATAGAAACACAAAACATAGACTGCCCACCCCAACTCACGCCCTGACCAACTAAATAAAGACAAAACAAAGGAAATAAAGGTCAGAACGTGACAATAATAATCCCATCATGTAGGCTATATGTGCTCTCTAGTCAACAGCGTGCAGATAGCGCTATTGGCTACAGCGCACATGCCAATACCAGAGTGGGCACACTCGCTATATAACAGAAACATTCTTTGAGAGAAAACCATCAGTAGAGTTTAAAATACCATTTAACTTGTATTTTTGTATTCAGTACGTGGGAATTTGACCGCAAAATATATTTTTATGTGCACTATGTCATCAGTTTTTGTTTAGCTGATTTTAGAATATTCACATGAACATCTGTCGCCAATTGGATAGAAACCCAGCTAGTGCTAGCTTGTGCATAATATGGGTAGTCAGTAGTGGTCTTCAGTGGTCTGTAGTAGTCTAGTGGTCTACAGTTGTCTCCTCTTACCTCAGGTTGCCAGGGGTCTTTCCAGAAGCCTTGCAGCCAGACTGGTCTGTCTCCAGCACCTCCACCACTAGACCCTCCACCTCATTCACCACTGTCCCCGAACACTGGTCTAGGATCAGTTGAACTGCCTGGATTAAACACATCATATAGCACCACCGTCAAGTCTTAGCTCAGTTTATAATGTAAGTATCACAATGCGGATTCCCCCTTTTGGCTATTCCCCAATCCCCAACCATTCTCTCCTCCCAACCATTCTGGGAATATGTCTGGACCTTTCCGTCACTGACGATGTCCAGGCGGTGCCATCGGCGGTCTGTGACGGTGGATCTCGCTGGGAGCTGCAGCGTCAGTGATCCCGATCCATGGCTGATGCTGAGGGTCGGAACGCCATTCCTCAATTCTGGAAGAGAGATAGGAAACAGGGATGAGGAGAGATAATCACCTTGAGGCTTGAGATCACATAACAGTGGAAACACATTCTGAATCTCCATCAATCAATCTAGTCATTTTCACAAACACATTCTTGGAAACAAGCCAATCTAGCCACCAAGCGCTTGAAACTGGCTGACTCACCAATATACAGAGTTACATTGATGAGTAAGCCGCCTTAATGTTGCATTAACAGTATGCGTGTGAAAGTGTGTATGACTACATGGTGTGTGACCTGACCAACCTCTGTGTTCTACACTGCTACTCGGTTGAGCAGAACCAGTGAAAAATGCTTCACCGCAATCAATTCAGCAGCCATGTTCGATTTGCTATCCCCGGAGCGGGGGAACTTGGAGCAGGTTCGATAATTACATAAATGAATGCGACTGGGCTACCAAACAGATTATGTAAGGCCTTTCTAAAGGCCAAACTGGACTAATCTTTTAGGGACATATAGAACCACTGGGATGTGACATTAGGATTAGGGGGGACATGACTTGACATAAAAGCCACATGGCTTATAGGGACCTGAATATGACGCAGGCTTATTTATTTATTTTTTTACCTGTTATTTTACCAGGTAAGTTGACTGAGAACACGTTCTCATTTGCAGGAACGACCTGGGGAATAGTTACAGGGGAGAGGAGGGGGATGAATAAGCCAATTGTAAACTGGGGATTATTAGGTGACCGAGATGGTTTGATGGCCAGATTGGGAATTTAGCCAGGACACCAGGGTTAACACCCCTACTCTTACGATAAGTGCCATGGGATCTTTAATGACCTCAGAGAGTCAGGACACCCGTTTAACGTCCCATCCGAAAGACGGCACCCGGCATTGGGATAATTTTTAGAGGAAAGAGTGCCTCCTACTGGCCCTCCAACACCACTTCCAGCAGCATCTGGTCTCCCATCCAGGAACTGCCCAGGACCAACCCTGCATAGCTTCAGAAGCAAGCAAGCTTATGAGGATATGAGTATGCCACCTTCACTAGAGGTTTGATCAAGAGTGCTGGTTGCCAGTCGATCCCCATATTGCTTACCTATCAATTTCCAGACACCTTGAAAGTAGGAAATAGGAGTAAGTGGGTTGGACTATGGTGTGGTTGTTTCTGTTCAGGCCCTACATGTAGGCTGTCTGTTCTTACCCAGAGCGATGTAGTCCTCCTGCTCTCCGGCCTGGGCGGGGCCTAGAGGGCCGTTGTAGAGCAGCAGCCCATTGGCTGACTCGGTTATGAACTCTAATGAGATGTGGCTCTGAAAGCAAAGCCTGATGGGAGGGAACCAGGCGTAACCCTGGCCGCGGAAGGTGTGCTTGGTCTGCTGGCACTCAGGCCCGTCAAACATGGGTGGACACTTGCACCTAAACGGTAGGGGAGAAGCATTGTGAATGTGTTATTTCTAATGCTAATGCTAACAGCGTGAGCTCTTGGTCCAACTGTCTCTGGCCGTTATACCTGTATCCCAACTCGCTGTCCTGACAGGTGCCTCCGTTGAGGCAGGGGTTGCGGGGATAGGAGGAGCAGGCCTGGTGCAGGCTCTCTCTGGCCCTGCAACCGCAGCGTGCCTCAGAGGAGGCGGAGACAGACACCAGAGAGGTGTTCCCGGAGCTGAGGGCTGTGGGGGTGAGGCTGAAGGTGACGTCACTGCTGCAGCCGCCCGACTGACTGCAGTCTGTGTAGGGACACTCGTCTATACCCACCTGGGAGATAGACACACCCAGCGCTGCTTCCAACTGAGAGAGGAGGGGGGGAGAGAAAGAGAGAGTCAGTCTATTGCCTGTCAGCGAAATCAAATTGGTTTGATATCATCTTCATATCAGTCTTTCATAGTCTTAATTTACAGCCAGGTGATGTCTCTGGATGAATTCATTCTAACTCAATCTGACTCCAATGGCTTAAAAGCAACTCACCAGTTCCATTCAACCTTAACAGGCAGCAGTAAAACTGTCAGTGACACACACTCAGTGTATAAACAACTGCTTCTGGGCAGCGCAACACTCACTACAAAACAGCTTAGGATTTATGGACGAGTGAGGACTTTATAAAGACTCAGACGTTCTCTCCTGTCATCCCTCTTTTTCTCTCCTGTCATCCCTCTTTTTCTCTCCATCCATCTCTCTCCCTTTCTGTTCCCCCCGGCACAAGCTCGGGTCACCAGCTGCTATCTCAGGCCTTAAATGGATATGAAAGATTTACACACACCACCGCTGTGCGTGTGTGATTAAGTGTGTGTGAGAGTTTAAATGTGTGCGCGTGTGAGTGATGAAATATGTATGTTGTTGAGCATGGTGTCAGTGTGTGTGTTTAAGTGTGTGTGAGATTTTAAATATGAGTTTCTTTTTAGTAGTGCATCACTGTGTGTGAGGTAGTGTGAATGTTTGTAACGTTGTCTAGTGTGAAGCTTTATGCGTATTCAGACTCCTATATGAGAGACTTAGTGTGTATCCCGTCTTTATCTTAGCTTTATGCGTATTCAGACTCTTATATGAGACACTTAGTGTGTATCCCGTCTTTACCTTAGCTTTATGCGTATTCAGACTCCTATATGAGAGACTTAGTGTGTATCCCGTCTTTACCTTAGCTTTATGCGTATTCAGACTCTTATATGAGACACTTAGTGTGTATCCCGTCTTTACCTTAGCTTTATGCGTATTCAGACTCTTATATGAGACACTTAGTGTGTATCCCGTCTTTACCTTAGCTTTATGCGTATTCAGACTCTTATATGAGACACTTAGTGTGTATCCCGTCTTTACCTTAGCTTTATGCGTATTCAAACTCTTATATGAGACACTTAGTATGTATCCCGTCTTTACCTTAGCTTTATGCGTATTCAGACTCTTATATGAGACTTAGTGTGTATCCCGTCTTTACCTTAGCTTTATGCGTATTCAGACTCTTATATGAGACTTAGTGTGTATCCCATCTTCACCTTAGCTTTATGCGCCATCACATTGCCGTGGAGTTTCTCGGCCTTGTAGTACGGCGAGCCATGGGCGGCGAACCACACGTTGATCTCGCTCTCACCCTGGCGGTTGCCATTGGCGACAGAGAAGACGTGGACGTTGTCCCGGTCGGTCTGGAGAAGCTCGGAGAGGAGACGACCCAGGCGGGAGAAAGAACTCTCCTGACCCAGTGCACTACTGAAGAACTGTTCCACTGTGATGTCTGCCCAACAGGATGGGGGGGTTGAATGGTCAGGACACTCAATTCATCATTTTGTAGTTCAACACACCACAAAGTGGAATGTTCCTTGCAAAACACTCCCCTGCCCAATGTTCTACAGGTAATGATAGAACAGATCAGTCAGATGTATGTAAATGCTCAGCTGGGGTCTGGGGGTGATATGAACCTCGACCGTAGGGACCTATTAGATACAAGAAAGCCTGCCACACAGCACTCTGGCATGCATGTCATCACACGTAACACGGTTACTATGGAAACATTATGACAGCATTAGCTCCTTATGGGCTGTGGTCAGTGACCACGAAAAAGAGTGAAAAGTGAGAATATTGACTGATACACTAGGGTGCAAAACACTCACTGGACAGGCGCAAAGAGCCAGCGTTCTGGACCGCCTCCTCGTCCAGCTCCATGACAACGACCTCTGCAGTGGAGGTCACGTCGGGCCAGGTCTTGTCGGAGACACGCACCTCGAGGCTGTAGGAACCCACCGGCACAGGGGCCCCCTCTCTGATAATCAACTGGCCTGAGTTGTGGTTCAGACTGAACAACCCGCTGAGAGAGGGAGGAGGGAGGAGGAGATGGAGGGAGAGAGCGAGATAGAGGGAGAGGCAAATGGAAGAAGATCGAAAGAAAAGGGAGGTAGTGGGAATAGAAGTAAAAGAGAGAGGGGGGGGGTGAGAACAGAGAGCAAGAGAGATCAGCAGTAGTCCCCCTGGTGTTCATCCATGCAGGACTATCCCTGGCCTCCCTCCATGCTCACCATCTCACATTAAAACACTGAACTGTCCAGGGAGACAGCCACATGCATTATAGATGGCTTCACTATCAGTATCAATGCAACCCCCTTTTCCCTACCTCTCCTCCACTCTACCAACACCCCTCCCTACTCCCACCTAGCCCCCTGTTAACTCCATTTCTCTATTCCCTGCATACCCAGTTCAGTGTTCACTCTATCAAAAACCTTTTCCCAGCCTCTTGGGTTCCTTCTACGTCTCTCTGTCTACTCCCCATAGACACATTCTCACTGCACTAACCCCACCAGCCCGACCTAAGCCCCATGTTAATACTGCAGAACTTTCTATCCTATCCTGCTCCTAAAGTCTACTTCTCACTTCTCTAACTTTTCTTACTCACATGTCCTTGTTCCCTCTATTACAGTGACTCTTCTCCTTCCCAGCTATCTACTCATATCTTCTCTCCCCTTCCATCTATCATCCCTCTATTTACTTGGCCCCTGTCCACTCTGGTCCTTATCACTGGCTCAGATCATGACAAGGGAATGATGATGGTTCTGCTGTGACTATCTCCATCTACCTCACTCTCTCCTCATCTCTCAAGTTAGAGGTCAATGCCAAGGAGTTCATCTGATGTCTTTCAAAATGTCTCTGTTTTTGAAGCTTCCGTCTCTACTGAAGATGGAGGGGGGGGGGGGGGGGACAAGGCATTTCTAAGAATAGGGAATGCCCATGTGGACAAAGAAAGAAGCAGTACAGTATGTAAGCTCAGCTCTATAGAGCCTTTGTACAACTGGAGCAACATACACATGTTTATGGCTGCGTTATTGTTTTAGCATCACATTGTTTGATGGCACACCAAGGTAAGTACCCTCACACACTGGCCCATGATCAAACATGTCTACCCAGACTATTTACATTTCCCCCTCCCCTCTCCACACCACTACCAATTTCTGTTGTCATCTATGCATAGTCACTTTAATTAACTCTACCTACATGTACATACTACCTCAACTAACCGGTGCCCCCGTACATTGACTCTGTACTGCCACCCCCCCCGTATATGTTGTTATTTCTTACTGCTCCTCTTTAATTACTTGTTACTTTTATCTCTTATTCTTATCCGGATTTAGGGGCTCGTAAGTAAGCGTTTCACTGTAAGGTCTACTACACCTGTTGTATCAAATTCCATTTGATTTGATTTGAAAAGAGGTTTGAAAAGGTGCCGTAGCTCTCTCTTACATAACAGTAAATTCTGGTTATGCATGGCACGTGACCTTCAGAAGTCAGGCCAAACGAGGTAATCAACTGAGCCATAAGAAAATTAAACCGGCTGGCCCAATCGAAGAGGTGCTGAGCTGGGGAGAGATGTGTGTTATGTCTTCCCTCCCCGGGAGACCAGGTTAACAGGTTAATGTAATACATTAACGAATCCCTGTTTGCAGAGCTAGCCGGGGCAAACATGCAACACAGCACTTTGGAGACAGAAAACAAATAGGCTTCAAATCATAATCTACAGGGATGGCTGGTAGGTATAATGAGATGATCCATATAGTTTGGTCCTTCAAGATGCATTGGGATCTGCTGACTGGGGATTCAACATGGTAATGGCTCTTTCTTGCTCACTTTCTCTCTCTCTCTGTCGTTCCTTCTCATCTTTTTGTGTGCTTACTAGTTCTCCAGATTACAGGTGTCTCATTAGAGGGAGAGGTGCGAGCAGCGCAATCAGCTTCTTTTCAGTGCACACCAAACATTGCGCACCCATCAAACAAAACCAGAGCGTCGTTCCTCGCTTCACTGAGAATTTTCAATACAATTCTTTATGAAGTATTAATAATGGTGCTCCTGACAATTCATATCTCCCTTTCTCTCTCTCTTCCAATCTATTTCTACTTTCTCTGTTTCTCTCACACGGCCTTTTTCTCCTTCCCCTAACATTTCTCTTTCTCTCCTTCCCCTAACATTTCTCTTTCTCTCCTTTTACATTCTGTCTCTCTCTTTCAATCCCACACTTTTCTCCCCTCTTTTTGTACACTCTTTTGTCTTATTCTCTTTTCCTCACTGTGGCCGGGGTTCATTCCAACTTTAGTGAGGAGATCAAAGTACCTGGGGGGTTTGCCTTTGAATCTGTAAACCTTTTCGCTCCAGTCATCAAGGTCAGGGGATTGAACCTGTCCAAGCACTGTTGTGGGGAGAACACCTACGGGGGAAAACTCAGAATTAGGTGCGGGAAGACAACACCACCCTGTGGTACACCTACAGCTCTCAGAGTGAGAGAAAGAAAGAAAGAAAGACCAGGGAGGAGGAGGAGGAGGAGGAGGAGGAGGGGAGGAGGAGGAGGAGGGGAGAAGATAAGTTGGAGAGCGTCACCTCGTTGGCACATATGGACACGGTTTTGAAGACACAGCAGGGGAAGTGCACACATTAGCATGTTAGCTCCCGTTTTCCCTCCAAAAAGCTAAATGGAGTGCTGTAATCCCCTTAGGCGTGAAATAAAATAAAACATGTAATGGCTCCTGTTTATATGCCTATCAAACCTGGGACTTAAGCTTAAGTAAATTGTTTGCTTCATGGCATTTTGGAAATACATGATGAATTCTTATTAGAGGGTTAATGTACTTCATCTGGCAAAACACCTACAGAGAATGCACAAAAAATACATTACAGAAAACCTGAGTTTTTCCAGCAGTAACAGCAAGCTGACAGATGGCCTGAAATACTAAATAAGTGATGTGGGGCTTCAAGAGGCCATACGCATTCAACTGTGACATGAGAAACATACCCTGGTAGCTGTACACAAAGAAGTCTGTGTGGCCCGGAGAGTGGGCGTGGTCATTCCTGTCGCCGATGACAACTGTCAGTGTGCTGGTTGAGCTCATTGGGGGAGAGCCGCTGTCAATCATGAGAATGGGAAGGCGGTACTCCTTCTGGCGTTCACGGTCAAAGGTTCGCAGGGTAGTCAGTGCAGCGCTACCGTTGCGCAGGTCAGTCAGGTTGAAATTGGTAGCATCGGAGGTTAACATCAGGAGACGGATGGAAAATGGTCCACCATTGGGTGAGGAGTCACGGTCGGCTGCGTGGAGAAGCAGGGATGTATCGTTTATTCTCACCGCCTGGGGGGCAGCCATGTTTTCCCACACAATGGGCTTGTAGGGCACCTCAAACTCTGGCCCGTTGTCATTGATGTCCAGTACAGTAACCATGACGATGGCGGTGCCGGTGAGTGGCGGGATGCCCGTGTCGGTGGCCAGGACCATGAGTCTGTGCTGGGATACCATTTCCCGGTCCAGGGAGTCTGCCACTACCACCCAGCCTGACTGGTCCACCAGGAACTGCCCGTTGGGGTCAGACTCTTTGGCAATGCTGTAGGAGAAGCGGCCATTTAGTCCTGAGTCCAGATCGGCAGCGGTGACTTGAGCCACAATGGTGCCAACAGACACGTCCTCAGACATGGCAGGAGCCTCATAGAACTGTGGGAAGAAGACGGGTGCGTGGTCGTTGGAATCCTCCACCTGAACCAGGCAGTATGCCAGGCTGAAGAAGTCTGCGTCTTCTGCCTTCAAAGTCAAGTTGAACGTTCTCTCGTGGGGCTTTTCAAAGTCCATCTTCTTCTTCAGCCGCACCACACCACGCCGGTTCGCCTTGTCCGTCTCCACAAAGAACTTCCTGTCCTCGTCGCCTCCGACGATGCTGAAAGTGACCACTGCGTTCTCACCCTGGTCGCCATCGCTGGCGGAGACTGCCAGTACCTCGCTGTTTATCTCTAGGTCCTCTGTCACCTATTAATGTTGATAAAAAATTACATGAAAATATTGATAACAAAATACTCATCAAACATATTACAGAGCAACAGTGTTGGGCGGAACAGGTGTGTTTTGAGCAGGTGAACAAACCTGGGCAGTGTAGACCCTCTGGGTGAAGACTGGTGGATGGTCATTCACATCTGATACCATGATAGTAGCCGTTCCAGTCCCGGACAAGCCCCCACCATCCCTGGCCTCAACCACAACCAGATAGCGGTCCTCCGCCTCACGGTCCAGAGACCGTAGAACTGTACTGATGGTTCCAGTTGAAGGGTTGATGGAGAACAGATTGAGGTTGATCTCGTTGCGAACGTTTTGTACAATTCGGTAGGTCAGTATGGCGTTCTTCCCGGCCTTGGGGTCATCTAAATCCGTGGCCCTCATCTCCATCACTGAGGTGTCGGCGGGAGAGTTCTCAGGCACGTGGCCAACAAAGCAGCCTGAAGAGTCTGGCGCTGGGCATGGGAAGACTGGTGCGTTGTCATTGATGTCACAAACTTCCAAAAGGACGTCAGCAAAGCCAGTGAGTCCCGCTCCTCCTTCATCGGTGGCCAGGACCAGGAAACGCCAGGCTGGGCGCTCCTCACGGTCCAAACGTCGTTGGGCGTATATGCGGCCCGTACGCTCATCGATGGTGAACTCGCTGCCGGCTCCCTGGCCATGGAGTGAGTATCGCAGGGCACTCTGGTCTGCCTCCTGGTCTGGGTCGGTGGCTGAAACCTACAAACAGGAAACCCACAAAAACAATTGCATTAGACAGTAGGGCCGGATAGAGTCCGCTGTAAATTTTTCTTTTCATCTTTTTATATAATTTGATTTAACCATTTCTGTTGATTTACGGATATTCTGCCTCTTCAGATTCCATCTGGTTCCAAAAATAGGACATGAAAAGAGCATTGATTGCAGTAGCCAATATACAGTCCGTTGCCTTACAACAAAAAGAAGACTATTTTCCTGGTTTCCTCTATAGATAATTAACCTGCCTTCATGTTATCTCTGTGTGAAGGACAAGCTCAGACACTTCCCCCCACATCTATCACCAGAACGCACAATGCAATTAAAAGTTCATAGATGCCAGCAAAAGAAGAAATACACTTTCTTTCTTCCTCTCTTCTCCTCTCACCGGAGGGTTTGTTTACAAAAGCCTTTGAAAGTTTCTCTTTTTTTCTCTCTCCATTTCCTGACAATGCAATGAGAAGACAATATCGAGACACTGTGCGGCGTACGACAGCGAAGGCCAGGTAAATACTCATTTCAAATTGGATTTCCTATCTTTTTTCTTTCGGCAGGATTGTATTCATATACAGAGCGAAGGAAATTCGGGGAAGGGATGGCTGCCTGCCACACACTGGAAACTATTAAGTGCATTAGAGGGGAACTGAGTGCACATCAAATCAATTCCAACTCCAGGAAAGCCGCCCTGGGTTGAATACTGTGACACATGCCTCTCTCTCCAGGATTACTTCCATGCCCTCATGAATCGTACTCCTTTTTAATCTGATTTACCTTGGCGACATGCACATACAGTATTACTGGGAATTAGTGGGAATAGGTGTGACGAAACTAGGCTGGGTACACAATGAAAGCCTAAGAAAAAGCAGGAGGTTCCACAACTATTTATCGTGGGTAAACTGTGGGTGCTCAGGTTGAGTAGTATTAGGTATCAACACTTTAGGATAGGAGTATAACATTGGAGCCTATTTGATTTCACATAATGTCCACATGTGCGATGAGTTACCGTAAATATATATTATGTGACTTGAGAGGTGAAACCAAAGCCACATTTCCATCAATGGGTGGACAATGTCACTGCATTCACTTCCATTCTATTCAATGTTTTTATACTGCATGTATAAAACAGAACTTCCTCACAGCAAGTTTAGCCTTATCAAAAAAGGCTTTCAAATATCAGTTGTCATACCCTGCTTATGTCGTTGTTACAAATGGGCTATGTATGAATGGCCTCTGACCTCCAGCTAAAGACAGGAGGCTCTGTAAGTTAATGAGAAACCTAATGGTGTAATGCACTGTTTATGTGGCTGTTATAAGAGGTAAACCAGTATTTATGGCCTATAGTAGGGATCATCAACTAGATTCAGTCGCGGGACATTTTTTTTCTTGAGCGGATGGTCAGGGGCCGGTACATAATTACAAATAAACTGAAAATTGAGCGCAAGAAACCCAAACATATATACTATTTGACTAAAACATAATCATTTCAAACCTTGATTACATTTGTATACGGGTGTCTCTCTAGTACGTGTCAGAGTTCCAAAATTTAAATCATTTGCAGCTGATTTCCTGGTGTTAAAAATAAAATATTTAAAAACAAATTTGCCCAGAAAACTTGGGGAACCAAATAAAACCACCTGCGGTCCAAATTTGACCCGAGTCGCCAGTTGGGGAACCCTGGCCTATAGTATGTATGACATCTGACCTCCAGCACGAAGACGGGCAGCTCGGTCAGCTCCTCTGTGACAGCGGCATGGTACTCTGTCTGGCCGAATACGGGCGCCTCGTCGTTGCGGTTCACCACCTGGACCACCACTAGGCTCTCGTTCTCCCATTTCCCGTCGGAGGCCACCAGTCTCAGCTCGTAGCGCTGCTCCATCTCGTAGTCCAAATGCTGGGCCACAAAGATGGTCCCCACCTCTGGCTCCACGTCAAAGGTGCCCATGGTGTTGCCAGAGGTGATCTGGTAGCGGAGCTTGGCGTTGGCACCTGGACAAGGAGATATGGCTGTTTCAAGGTTGCTTATATTGGTTAGACAAGGTAGAACTAGTAGTCCATGATAGAGGAGGAGAAAGGAGGACATAGTTACAGGCAGTATGCTGTGGTATGTGTATGCTCACTCTCACACACAAGCATACAGGCTGACAATCTGCACACGTACAAACACGTGCCGCACAAAAACTCAAAAACGACCTCACACTTCCAACAGCCCTCCACATTAAAGAACAACCCACCCAATACCCTCTCTGAGTCACACAATGCCATCCGACTATCAAATATTTCGGAGGAAAACATCAGATTCTCTCACAGTGGGCCTCATTAGACAGAATACAGAAGGCAGTGAGGGCTGGTCTCACCCACCCCCACCTCAACTTTGTCTCAGGCACCACCCGTCCTCCTCCCTCCCTGGCCCTTCATGTCCTCAGTGTGTTCAGTAAAAATACACACAACAAATGGACATAGAGTACCAGTCAAAAGTTTGTACACACCTACTGATTCCAGGGTTTTTCTTTATGTTAACTATTTTCTACATTGTAGAATAATAGTAAAGACATCAAAACTATGAAATAACATATAAGGAATCATGCAGTAACCAAAAAAGTGTTAAACAAATATATTTGAGATTCTTCAAAGTAGCCACCCTTTTGCCGTGATGACAGCTTTGCACACTCTTGGCATTCTCTCAACCAGCTTCATGAGGTAGTCACCTGGAATGCATAGTAAAAATAAAGAAAAATCATTGAATGAGTAGGTGTGTGCAAACCTTTGACTGGTACTGTACATATTTGTGAATACTCTCACGCATGCATGCACACATCTTTCTAACTTCCTCTCTTCTTTTATCTCATTTATCTCTCTTATCCTCACCAATTATCTTATCTCCTCTCCTCTTCACTCTCCCATTCCTCCGCTCTAACCTCATCTACTCTACCGCTGTCAACCCTAATCAGATACCCCATCAGAAGCGGAAAGGAGAGGGCTAGGTCAGGATGGCGTTCTCGGTCTGGGAAATGGGAATAATGAGATGGGATCAAAGGAGTCTGAATCGTGACTGCTGGTGTCTGTCATGTTAGAGCGCTGGGTGCTCAATCTCGGAGCTCCACAGTGGGACCTTCATACTAGTCCTTATAAAGCTATGTAAGAGCTGAATAAGGACGTGGTTGAGGTTCTACAGTAGTGAGTCTGATGAATAGAGATGTATGAAAATGACTGTCAAGAACGCAGATGTGCACAAAGCTGGATGACTTACACTAAACACGACACATTCCATTCCATAAACAATCTCCATTTCATATTGTACTAGTTCCTGCACCAGCTTCCCGCCCCCACGCTCAGACATATGCACATAAACACAAACACACACTGTTTCTCTCTCTCTCTCTCTCTCACTCTTTCTCTTTCTCTCTCTCACATACCCACACTCCCTGTCTGCCTGCGTCTGGCTCGGGCCCTGTTTACCAGCACGGAGGAGATTTTAGGAGACAAACACCATCTGTGTGAGACATGTCGGGCCTTCATTACGACATGTCATGCTCCGATCGGGAGTGTGTGTGTGTGGAGGGGGCTTAAGTGCGCTGCCCTTCAAAGCTTCTGAGCACGATCTGCCGTGAGACTCGCCAAGAGGGTGTGTGTGTGTTGAGTGAGTGAGTGAGTGTGTAAGTGAGTAAATGTGCGAGTGTGTGTTGGGTGAGTGAGTAAGTGTGTGATTGTGTGTTGGTTGAGTGAGTAAGTGTGTGATTGTGTGTTGGTTGAGTGAGTAAGTGAGTGAGTGTGTGTTGGGTGAGTGAGTAAGTGTGTGAGTGTGTGTTGGGTGGCGGGAAGTAGTTCCTATACTTTTGCCTCTGGCCGCATCTCTAATGATCGGTCTGGCCATATGGTTAACCCCCCCCTCCCTTAAGTAAGACTGGTGAGAGGGGCAACTGTGCACATCAGGGGGGTGGAGAGGGGCTCAAGGGCTAAGTGGTTTCATCCTTAGCAAAGCAGGAGCTCCACTGAAGGCCCCAAAATTCTGATTAAGGTCACTAGCATATCCCCACCTCCCACTCCAACCACTCCATGCATTGGACCCCATCCCCTACCCCAATCTGCTTACCATTAAGCTCGACAACCTATATCTGTTTACTGCCAAACCTTCAGCTCAACTCAACTCCAATGTTAACCTCAGAAGAAGAAAAAAAGATCTTGTTAAAGCCCATCCAAAAGTCCTTCATTCGGCACATTTTCCACTTGGGATAGAAACCCGATCCTAAAAGGATGTCTGTCTGCAGCAAAAGACGCTGAAACTAATCAGGGGCCCCTCTATTCCCCACAGATCTGTTCCCTAATTATTTCAATTCCCCAACTTCCACTGGGAGTGTAATGGGAAAATATTGGGATTTCATGGAAAAGTGCCCTTGATGTGCTTTGAAATGAAATACACAGAGGGATTGGAATTAGGAGAGTGTATATGGGCATCAGACTCAAAAGTAAGGATATTCTCATTTGAAACAGATCTCTCCATGTGTTTGTCTACTTGACTATCTCTGTTGAGGAGTAGCATCCACCGTATGGTGGAACAGTGGTGGCTGGTAAAGAGAGGTAGCAGAGAAACCAATGGAAGTACCTCAGCTGAAGCTTGTAATGGGGAGAGTTATGAGATGTGAATTGTCTTGTCACACCACTAGCACGATAAAGGTGTATTGTTGTATGGATATTTTGTGTGTGTGTGTGTGTGTGTCATCATTATAATGCTCAATGGTTTGTGGATGTTGACAGGTGGTGAGAGGCTCTAAGAGCAGGGGACCATATATAAACTGGAGGTCAGATCGACTAATCCTATTACGGAAGCACACACACATGCACACCTGGACCAACGACAGTGGGTGTGTGTGTTGTTGTGTGAGTGTGTGATTATGTGATGAGAGGGCGGATAGACATCAGGGCAGGCAAGCTTCACTGGTCAATGAACACTGAGGTGATTTCACCTGAACTGTTTCACTAAGCTGTGTGTGTATGTATCACAGGGCTGTGGAGTGTGACAGTCAACCACTGATCTATTGGAACACTGTCACCTCCAGCACCAACATGGGACACTGAACTGACTTACTCGACCCCGGAAAATGGGACAATAGCACAAGAAAAGAAAACAGAGGGGAGGAGAGGGAAAGACAGAATAATGAGGTAGAGGTAGAGAGAGAGAGAGAGAGAGAGAGCAGTGGAAAGACCAGAGATGAGCCAGGAAAGCTGCAAGAGAGGGAAGGAGAGGAGAGACACAAAATGAGCCGATCTGAAATATGAGAAATGAGACGAGAGGATCTGAGATGAAACACCACGAGATGAGAGACTACACAGGCAGACATCAACCCTACTTCCACCACCACAAGCATAGCCAGGAGTGGCTGAGCTCAAACCTCCCCTCAAGACCTGCCTGCTCAGCAAGGCTAGCGCTTAGCCAGGGATCGTGTCATGTTTTACAGCTAATCTCCCCGCTAATACAGATCATCTCCCTGCTTGGACACCTGCGTGGGAGGCCAGGGGGAAACAAAATGGCCACCGCGGCAGTTTATTCCACTCACTCCTGTCTCTCCGTTGAGAGAGACATTTTCCCTAATTACCAGAGGGACACATTGTTGAGATGGCGAATTGGGGTAAAGTCTACAGAGCGGTGGTGGGATAAGCCGGAGCATTTGGGAGGGAATTATAGTTGTTGTTTGCGGTAAGTTTGCTATCTTAGCACTTCTTAATTCTGCTTCAGTGTCTTTTTGGGATGTATGCTTTTACAAATCCACCAAGGGATCAGGCTAGGGGTGTCTGAAGAGGGATAAAAAGCAGAGCCAAGACAGTTGCTAATTCAACTGAACATTGGAAAGGAAAAACAAAAACAAACCCTAAATTCAAAATGGTGGCCCCACTTCTCGTCTTAGTCATTTACTAACTCTTTAAATGTAATGTAGCAGCCCATTAAATCAGGTGTCATTTCAACACCTGCGTTAGCAGCATGGAAGGTGTCATTTCCACCAAAACAACGATCGACATCTACTCCCACAAAGGATTTACCGTTGTCATTAAGACGGCACACTGCTTTTCTTATTTATTAATTTTCAGAGGAAGAGAGACGAGGGACAAACAAAAACAAAGAGACAAACATCAAATGACTACCTCGGGGGGCCGCATCCATACCTCCCACATTCACCACAGAGATTTGCTAACACGCTCTGACAGAAAATGAGAGGAATAGAGAGAGAGTGACAGAGTGGGAGTCAGAGACGGAGAGAGAAAGACAGAGAGTATTCTTTACATAAATATACCTCCTATACTTTTCTTAATCTCTGTGGAGCCTGTCAGAGCATCAACAGAACATTCAACTTGATATGGACAGGAATTCATAAGCAGAGAGGGAAGTGACAGGGGGAGAGTGTGTGATTCCATTACAGTCGAGAGACAGAGTTGAACAGACAAGTAGGAAAAGCGACACCAGGATCAACACACACTGTACCACTAGAGCCCAAGTCCTCTATGGGTATCGGGCACTTCAACAAAGACATTATGACTACTGGACCCAGAGGACTGACATTGTGCTTACATTCAATTCTCAATTGTTATGTTTGTGTGTCTTCAGACTTGTATCTGCCAAGGCCTTTGTAAAGATGAAAGATAATCTTCCATGGGAGTAAACATTAGAATTATAAACAGTGCTGTCCAAATAATGTTAGAACTACGTCCCAGGAAACTAGCACCAATAACTTTACTTATTAACTTATCATTGTGAGCGCTGTTTTTTTCAACAACAAAAAAGTCTAAACCCAGGTTGACTGATTGAACCCTCCCCACCCTGAGACCAAGCCCAATGTGCCTCACCTTCATCTTCATCATTGGCCGTCACGGTGATGAGGACGAAGCCCACCTCCTTGTCTTCCTCCACGCTCACCTCGTACACCGATTGGGCGAAAGCCGGAGCGTTGTCGTTGACGTCTGTCACAAGGATCCGTACGTAGGCCGTGTCTGTGTGAACCAATGAGAGGGATCTTTACTAACAACCAATCCAAACTGAAGCATGGACCTAGAGTGCAACACTAATGTATAGTACTCTGACATCAAATTATATTGGCTTGGTCTATGTGGACCAAAGACATTAAAAAGAGAGTACATTACTCTAAGTATTCCACCTGGCAAGAGAAAACAGAAGCAGTAACCATCTAACCTCACAGAACACAGCAGTGTAATACCAACAGGGGCAAAAGGGAGAATAATGTGCATTAGCTAGTCATTTCCATATGAACTCTAGCGGGACCTTGATGGCTTGAACAAACAGCGTGTTGGTGGGATGATTGTAGCATCACTATTCTTTTGCTGTACCTCTGTGTGCGAGTCATTATTGACCCAAAACCCCGATTAGCCATTAGCTCGTTCCATTAGCGCATCGCTAACGACGTCTTAATGAATGAAGTTCATGCTCTAATAACAGGGATTGAGCCAGCTGGTGTGTGTGTGTGTGTTTCTGTGTGTGTTCCTGTTACTGCCTGGTTAGAAAACGACTGATGTGTTATTGACTGGTTAGGTAATGGGGGGGTTGATGGAGGATAGGGTGGGTAAGTGGACAGAGCTACCTATTATGAGACAGTATGATACTCAGAGATTCCCTGTCTGGACAGGTGTGCCTGTGTGTGGACTGCAAACATGTGTGTATACATAGGAGTGTAGCTATGTGAGATACCCACCAGTGTTGGGCTGGCCCTGCTGTCCAGGCCTGGCTGACTCGGAGCTGTCCTGAGACTGGACCTCTATGAGGTAGGAACCTTTCTGCTCACGGTCAAACGAGGCCCGGGTGTGTATGACCCCAGTGTAGGAGTTAATACTGAAGTACTGAGAGTCTCCACTGTCATCCTTCAAGATCACATAGTTTATCTGTAGACAAAGATCGAAACATTAATGCAAAATCAGGACAAAGTTATATACAATATTGTGTTTCTGTTGAATTATTCTAATTTGAAATGGTAAGAAAATCAAGTGATTGTGGGAAATGTAGTCATTCGCAATAGAGTCTGCAGGGGTCCTCACCATTCCATGGAGGCCTGAATCGAGGTCCGTAGCAGAAACCTGCACCACCGATGTTCCGATCTCTGCCCCCTCTGGAACGGTAGCCTCATAGGTGGAGGACAGGAAGAAGGGAACGTTGTCGTTTACATCTGGAGAGGGGAGAGACAGGCCAGAGGTCAGGGTTAGGGAGGTGATACAGGCCTTCTATTAAGAGCCTGCTAACAGAGGTCCTACCACACCTATTGTTTTGACCTCAACAATGCTAATGCTAAGTAGACAAACCCAACTCATACGCCACTGTCTCTCCAGGTTTTAAGACTACTCTCTAGATATACATGAGATTAGGAACATTTGTGATTTCCCTAAATGTCCCAAAAATACAATTATTGACAAAGTCATACAAGAATACCCTCTTTTCTTTATGCTATTAGAACTAGATATTTGTGTTCCCGCCTCCTTCACTGGCGCATGTGGTATGAGTCATCGCTAAATAATCAGTAATTTTAGCCGCTAGTGTTCTCTGTCGCTAGCTGATTACACCTTCCTCCAACAGGCTTCGAGGGACTACATCTTCCCTGTCATTACCTTTCAGCCTCCCACCTTCATTAACTGAGCTGGAGATTCAAGTATTTATGTTGTGTTGGAAAGCCCTTCACTGTTCCCTACTGCTCAAGCCTGCTTGCTGTCTTCTCTCTCTATTTTCCTCATAAAACTCACTTCCAGCAAGTTCATGACCCAAGATGAAAAGGTGTGGCCAAGGTATTGTACATATAATATAATCCATTTAGCAGACACTTTTATCCAAGGCAATTTGCAGTCATGAGTGCATACAATTTACAGGCCCCAGGAACTGAACCCACGACCCTGGCAGTACAAGCACCACTCTATCAACTGAGCTACAGAGGACCACAGTTGTCTCCATAAGTTGCATGTCTCAGGAGTAAATGTATCCAGCGTTCACACTAGTACACACAGTTTAAATTCTAAGAGTTTACACTATACACACTGTTAAAATCTAAGAGTGTACACTGTACACACTGTTAAAATCTAAGAGTTTACACTGTACACACTGTTAAATTCTAAGAGTTTACACTGTACACACTGTTAAAATCTAAGAGTTTACACTGTACACACTGTTAAAATCTAAGAGTTTACACTGTACACACTGTTAAATTCTAAGAGTTTACACTGTACACACTGTTAAAATCTAAGAGTTTACACTGTTAAAATCTAAGAGTGTACACTGTACACACTGTTAAAATCTAAGAGTTTACACTGTTAAAATCTAAGAGTTTACACTGTACACACTGTTAAAATCTAAGAGTTTACACTGTTAAAATCTAAGCGTGTACACTGTACACACTGTTAAAATCTAAGAGTTTACACTATACACACTGTTAAAATCTAAGAGTTTACACTGTACACACTGTTAAAATCTAAGAGTTTACACTGTTAAAATCTAAGAGTTTACACTGTTAAAATCTAAGAGTTTACACTGTTAAAATCTAAGAGTGTACACTATACACACTGTTACAATCTAAGAGTTTACACTGTACACACTGTTAAAATCTAAGAGTGTACACTATACACACTGTTTTTTATTTTTTTATTTCACCTTTATTTAACCAGGTAGGCTAGTTGAGAACAAGTTCTCATTTGCAACTGCGACCTGGCCAAGATAAAGCATAGCAGTGTGAGCAGACAACAAAGAGTTACACATGGAGTAAACAATTAACAAGTCAATAACACAGTAGAAACCAAAGGGGGAGTCTATATACAATGTGTGCAAAAGGCATGAGGAGGTAGGCAAATAATTACAATTTTGCAGATTAACACTGGAGTGATGAATGATCAGATGGTCATGTACAGGTAGAGATATTGGTGTGCAAAAGAGCAGAAAAGTAAATAAATAAAAACAGTATGGGGATGAGGTAGGTGAAAAAGGGTGGGCTATTTACCAATAGACTATGTACAGCTGCAGCGATCGGTTAGCTGCTCAGATAGCTGATGTTTGAAGTTGGTGAGGGAGATAAAAGTCTCCAACTGTTAAAATCTAAGAGTGTACACTGTACACACTGTTAAAATCTAAGAGTGTACACTATACACACTGTTAAAATCTAAGAGTGTACACTATACACACTGTTAAAATCTAAGAGTGTACACTATACACACTGTTAAAATCTAAGAGTGTACACTGTACACACTGTTAAAATCTAAGAGTGTACACTATACAGTTTCAACTGTTCTGCCTTATTATTATTCGACCATGCTGGTCATTTATGAACATTTGAACATCTTGGCCATATTCTGTTATAATCTCCACCTGGCACAGCCAGAAGAGGACTGGCCACCCCACATATGCTCTCTCTAATTCTCTCTTTCTTTCTCTCTCTCGGAGGACCTGAGCCCTAGGACCATGCCCCAGGACTACCTGACATGATGACTCCTTGCTGTCCCCAGTCCACCTGACCGTGCTGCTGCTCCAGTTTCAACTGTTCTGCCTTATTATTATTGGACCATGCTGGTCATTTATGAACATTTGAACATCTTGGCCATGTTCTGTTATAATCTCCACCCGGCACAGCCAGAAGAGGACTGGCCACCCCACATAGCCTGGTTCCTCTCTATGTTTCTTCCTAGGTTTTGGCCTTTCTAGGGAGTTTTTCCTAGCCACCGTGCTTCTACACTTGCATTGCTTGCTGTTTGGGGTTTTAGGCTGGGTTTCTATACAGCACTTTGAGATATCAGCTGATGTACGAAGGGCTATATAAATACATTTGATTTGATTTGATTTACACACTGTTAAAATCTAAGAGTGTACACTATACACACTGTTAAAATCTAAGAGTGTACACTATACACACTGTTAAAATCTAAGAGTGTACATTATACACACTGTTAAAATCTAAGAGTTTACACTGTACACACTGTTAAAATGCCTCCTACCTGTAACATTGACGTAGACGGTAGTAAAAGAGGCCAGTGGAACAGCAGCTACGTTCTGCACTCTGACCCTTAGTGTGAAGAAGCGCGTGGTCTCACAGTCCAGAGGTTCAGCCACCAGTATGGATGCAGAGCCATCAGCCCTGTTGGGTTTGATGTAGAAACGGACAGGCATGTTGGTCTCCGGCACCTGACCCTCTTCAAGGTTATAGGTCACTCTAGAGTCACCCAGCGGTGAGGTGGCCTTGATAGTCTGGAGGAGAGGAAGCAGGATATGACAACATTAGTGAAAGGATAGGGAGGTGGATATATATTCAAGTGTATATGCATGTCTGAACAGAGTGAATGAGTGTGTGTGTGTTCATATGAATGTCTTAACAGAGTGAGTGTGTTCTTTTGTCTGTGCAGGTTCATTTGAGTACCAGTGTGTGTTCCTGAAGTACAACACAGAAAACTAGGAGGAACCTGCTTGGGCATGCTGTAATGTCCCATAGATTTGTTTTGTTTATCTTGGAGGTGAATTACTGAAAAAGAGCCAATGACTAACAAAAGGAGTTGGCTTTGGCCAAAGCTCCCTAAAGATAATTTGCATTATTAGTGAGCGGACCCATTTAAAATCAGCACAAACATCTCCCTACTGCTGACTCCACTTCAGGAATATATTGGAGACACTCCAAGTCTAATCCATCAAAGTTCCTATTGAACTGATATAACTGATAATTTTATGGAGACACTTTCCACTGGAAAATCAGCTCCAGACTATCCGGTTCTAAATGAAGGCTGCAGGGTTTTCACAACGCTCCCACTCTCTCTTTTCCAGGAACCGTGGCAGAGAAAACCAAAGTGACAGGAAATGATACGGGGAAGTATATCGCTGCCGCGCATACCTGGGTACAGAGGGAGCCCATCAATGGGATTTCACAGACATTGTGTCACACTAATTGATGCCCCCCCCTTCCTGTTTATACCAGTATGGAGGTCAGGTGTGAGAATGTTTTCTTTCCCTCTCTGTATGAAACATATGGGGCGGTTGGAAGGACGTCATCCTACACTCACAGGGACAACAGGCAGGATTCTCATTGTTCTGAGGACTCCATTATGGGTCACAGCTGCAACCTGTCTGGCACCAAATCATTTGTTACTTCAAGGGTTCTTCCAAACGAACTCCATAAATGAGAGCATTTATTAAATAGATGACACTATGAAGTAAGCACACCATTTCAAGCATAGTATGTTTAAGTGTGTTCAAGAATTCATAGTTCTAGCTCTTGTCCAAACATGTCAAAATAATGGCGTAAACCATCTATGGGCAAAGATACTAGCGAACCATGAGAAAGTTTTAAGAGGGGTGTTATTCGGGAATCTACTGTGTGTGCCTGACTGTGAATGTGTGTGTGAGCAGGTGAATGTGTGTGTTGGTGTGTGTGTGCTCACGTGCAGTGCCCTACCGCAAAAGGGTCTGACCTATAAAAGCAGGAAGCAGGTGGAGCTTTTAAGACCCATGTTCTCTTTGCCACTTGTCCTGCCACAATGATGCTGTGTGTGTGTGTGTGCTGCGCTGTGTGTGTGTGTGTGTATATGTGTGTGTATATGTGTGTGTATGTATCTGTGTGTGTGTGTGCTGCGCTGTGTGTGTGTGTATATGTGTGTGTGTGTGTATATGTGTGTGTATGTATCTGTGTGTGTGTGTGCTGCGCTGTGTGTGTGTATGTATCTGTGTGTGTGTGTGTGTGCTGCGCTGTGTGTGTGTGTGTGTATATGTGTGTGTATGAATCGGTGTGTGTGCACTTGAGTGCGGTGTGTGTGTGCGTGTGTGTACAGTACACTAGAGCTTTTAAGGCCCATGTTGTCCTTTCGCTGCCACACAGCCAGAGTCACAACCTTGACAGGGAAGGATTACATTAACCATGGCCGAATGAACCTCACTTCACCACTCATTCTGCTTAGATCCAGCAGAGGTCCCCCCCCCACACACACACACACACACAAACTCTTCAAATTCACCATATCTACACTACTGGAGATTCTGAGATTCTTCAAACGTCCAGTATTCTGACATGGCTGTCTACATTTGCAAATCGTCCATTTCGGATGTATAAGAATGAAAGATTACAGCAGAGAGTGCTGTAGTGGAATGGTAGCGTTTGAGTCCAAGTCTGGCAAACAAAGGCATTCAATCTTCTCATTAACTGACTGGAGTGTAACCAGGCACTGTTCTTGGACTCCAAACAACAATGGAAAATTTGAAAATTAAAATGGCACCGGATAGATTTGAACTTTTTGCATGATTATCTGGACATGCAAGACTGAGCCACCGTCTGAGTGAGTCACTGTCTGAAAAAACGATCCTGGAAGTCAGGTTGAAATCTAACAGCACAACAAAAACCAAATCATATTTCTATCTGTTGAACAACACCAAAAGCCATTGTTACCCATTATGGAATTGCAATAACATAAGAGGAAAAGCATTGGAAGGGAGAACATTGAAAGTAGCATGGTTGTATTGTATGTCCATGACTCACTATACTTGGTTAGAGCTAAAGAGATAGAATGAGAGAGTCAGGGAGAACATTGAAAGTAGCATGGTTGTATTGTATGTCCATGACTCACTATACTTGGTTAGAGCTAAAGAGATAGAATGAGAGAGTCAGGGAGAACATTGAAAGTAGCATGGTTGTATTGTATGTCCATGACTCACTATACTTGGTTAGAGCTAAAGAGATAGAATGAGAGAGTCAGGGAGAACACCTGAAGATAACGCAACAGCGAAAAGCTCTCAGACTTTCCTTTCCGACTCAGTGGAAGAGGGCGCTCTCTCTCTCTCTCTCTCTCTCTCTCTCCGGGAGCGAGCTAGTGCGTTAGCGAGACCCCAGAGTTGCCCCTGTGGACCCCCAACTTCCCACCTACCTCAGCTTCTCGCAATTTTTTTTTCTCACTTTTATGCTTCAAAAGCCTTGTTGTGTTGAAATATTCATGCCAGCATGAGTTTAGCTTCAATAATTGATTTTGATTATCTGCTGAGAAAATACAAAACTTGTCCAACCTCTTGTATTCCACCTTATTAAAGACCCCTCACGCACCGGGCCTCCCCTCCCCAGTTTACATGGGCGAGCCCTGGAACAGGAGCATGATGGGAATGATACCCCATTATCTCGCCGGCGTGCTAAAGAACAAGTCCCCTTAATTACTTCCTCAAGGTTGCAATTACCGCGTTTGGAAATTTGCTAATTATTGTTCCTTGAGATAATTCCACAATGAGAGGCTCGATATTTAAATGTTTAATTAGGGAGACGGAGAGATAGATAGATAGATGGATAGATGGATAGATGAATAGATGGACAGATGGATAGATAGATAGATAGATAGATAGATAGATAGATAGATAGATAGATAGATAGATAGATAGATAGATAGATAGATAGATAGATAGATAGATAGATAGATAGATAGATAGATAGATAGATAGATAGATAGATAGATAGATAGATAGATAGATAGATAGATAGATAGATAGATAGATAGATAGATAGATAGATAGATAGATAGATAGATAGATAGATAGATAGATAGATGGATGGAGGAGGGAGGTGAGAGGGAGAGAGAGAAAAAAGAGATAGTTGGGTAGATGAACAGAGGCACTCGGTAACACAACAAGGCAGCTCAGGGATGCTAATGAATGCATTATACTGTTTAACAAGCCTAATTTGTATTTAGAGTTCTAAGGATGAATTACTGTGAAGGCTCCCAAAGCACAGAACAGATTTTAACAGTCAGTTGCTCCACACCAGGGAGTAAATACTGTACTTAGAGTGGAACTAGAGAGCGATAGAGAGAGAGGGGGAAAAAACTCTGTATAATTGTTGTGAAGTGCTTTGTTGTTCAAGTTATATTAGTACAGAGAGACATTGTACAGTGTGAGAGGGAGAGAAAGAGAGAGGGAGAGAAAGAGAGAGGGAGAGAAAGAGAGAGGGAGAGTGTAGATAAAGACAGTTTGTAAATGAAAAGAGAGAGAGAGAGAGGGAGAGAAAGAGAGAGGGAGAGAAAGAGAGAGGGTGAGAAAGAGAGAGGGAGAGAAAGAGAGAGGGCGAGTGTAGATAAAGACAGTTTGTAAATGAAAAGAGAGAGAGAGAGAGGGAGAGTAAGAGAGAGGGAGAGAAAGAGAGAGGGCGAGAAAGAGAGAGGGAGAGAAAGAGAGAGGGAGAGAAAGAGAGAGGGCGAGAAAGAGAGAGGGAGAGAAAGAGAGAGGGAGAGAAAGAGAGAGGGAGAGAAAGAGAGAGGGCGAGTGTAGATAAAGACAGTTTGTAAATGAAAAGAGAGAAAGAGAGAGGGATAGAAAGAGAGAGGGCGAGTGTAGATAAAGACAGTTTGTAAATGAAAAGAGAGAGAGCAGAAGAAAAAAGAGAGAAAGTGAACAAGTTCTCTGGCTAATAACGATTCTCCACTAACGGTTGGAAGTGTTGAAAGTTTTCTCCATTAAAAGGCCAGTGACTACCATGGTAACTCCCGGCAGCCGTTATCTTGGAAGCTTTTATAAAAGGCAATATTATCTGTCTAGCCAATCAGAGGCTGCCGTTAACCACCATTAGTAAACCTATTGAGCCCACCACACTACAGGGACTATAGTGGACCATTACACCAACTTATGGAGCTTCCTGAAAGAGTTTGGAAGAGGGAGGGGACAGAGGGGATGGGGTGGGGGGGGAGACAGAGGAGAGATGAGAGGAGAGATAAAAAGAAAGAAGCAGAGAGAAATCAATGAAGGAAAGGGCTGAGAGTAGAAGAGCACGACCCTTTCATACAGGGCTCGGTGATCTCTAGGGAAAGTGGTGTGCCTTCTTCTATTAGCGAAGACATGCGAGACCACATGTAGAGCCCCGTTGGGACTGGCCTTTGGCACATGCACAGTCACTGCACAAGTCACAGAGGAGACAGTAACAGTTGACCTTTATGGGGTCAATGTGGCCATCAATAAAGTTGTCATGAATGGTACCAACTAGGCCATAATGCATCCATGAACAACATCATAAAGGGCTCATAAGTTTGACCATAAGATGTCAACATGCAGCCAACATTTACTAGAGTCATCTTCCATATGTTCATGTTCATAAGAAAGCGCTCATCTGAATTCAATAAGTCAACAACTGACAAGAAGCTCCATTTCTCGCATATCAGTTCAGGGGTGCCTAGCAAGTCCTCTCAATGGCACAATGCACCAAGCCTAAAGCTGAGGCGGCACAGACATAGCTCTAATGAGAAATCATGTCATTACACATCAATGGTGTCTGGGGTGGGGGGGGGGATCAGAGATGAAGCCTAGCTTAGCCTGGCCTAGCGTAGCATTAGCTACACTGCTGTCAAGCTAAATGGCAGGCCTCGAACATGTTTTGGTGTCGAGAAAGGGTTGTGTTTGTGTTCAGTCGTCTACCTTTCACCTGCTGCATATTCCTTGTGTATTGCAGTGGGTGACTTCTAGTATGTATGTGTGTTTAGCACACCAGAGAATTGTGTCAGATCTATCTTTGACAGGCTGCACCCCCCAATGAATAAGCCCAGGGTATGTAAACAACGCGGCACTCTCCTCCTGCTCCATCACTCCACTTCAAAAAGAGATGGACCCAAAAACAACCCCCACACATCCTCAACACCAAAAAAAGAGGCCTGAGGAGGAAAGTGCGTTGACAGCGCTGATGAGACAAAAGCAACCATCCTACTGGCTCTCCACAGGAGAAGGGCCTCATTGATATGGAGATTTCTCCCTGCATCCGTGTCTCTCATCCCTGGCAACAATGTAATTAACAGATCATATTAGCCCTGCTAAATTTAAAACAACTATCTACATAGCCGCAATAATGCCGCCTCGGTGGAAGAAAAAACCAACAAGGAGGAGAGGAAGGGGGTGGAGGTGGGAAGAGAAAGAGTTTTGGCCATCGACCAACTGGTTCCAGAGAGGGGTTCAAGAGAGACATGGAGGGACAGAGAGAGAAAAAGAGAGAGATAAGGAGAGAAAGACTGAGAGGGAGACCTGAAGGTCATCTGAAAGAGAAAGAATGTGACATAGCCTTCCCTATTTTCCAATTCCACCGAACAACCGCTTTGAGGGAGACGTCTGTATTAATGTTTTTGACTTTGAGCCTCTAGTGGATTAGTCTCTCTCTCTCTCTCTCTCTCTCTCTCTTTCTGTCCCTCTCTCTCGCTCTTTCTGTCCCTCTCTCTTTCTGTCCCTCTCTCTTTCTGTCCCTCTCTCTTTCTGTCCCTCTCTCTCTTTCTGTCCCTCTCTCTCTTTCTGTCCCTCTCTCTCTTTCTGTCCCTCTCTCTCTTTCTGTCCCTCTCTCTCTCTCCTTCACTCTCTCCATCTCTTTCTCTCCCAGTGAAGCTGTGAGAGCTGAGCTGTCAGGAGATGAATACAGTAATTAAGCGTCTCCCTCTGTTGCGCAGTCCGAGGCAATAAGAGACCATTGTAGAGTCTCAACAGGGTGTATAATTTTATCTCCTTCCCTCTCCTCGCTCCCTTTGTGTCCCGTGTCAACGCTGACACAGATACCGGGTGGCTCGTTGCGTTTCTGCCATCTCCTGCCATAGAGGGATCAATTCTAATTCGGTGTTGTCAAAAAAAGGGGCCTGGGAACATATTTAAAAACAGGTTATCAAAAACGACAAGCGAAGCAAAGCGAGTGAATGAACATGATTTTGGCAAAAGTAGCGTCAATACGTCCCGCGCCCTCTCCTTTTCAAAAACTGACTCACTACTATTAAAGGAAACACTATCAGGGGAAATCTTCTAACATTACATTTAACATTTGTAGCATACTTTTGAATCGTGTGCAAAATGAAGACGGGCATGGATGGCAGCAGGGGTAAGATGGAAGAGGAGAAGCACTGGGAGGGAGGCGGCGGGGGTAAGATGGAAGAGGAGAAGCACTGGGAGGGAGGCGGCGGGGGTAAGATGGAAGAGGAGAAGCACTGGGAGGGAGGCGGCGGGGGTAAGATGGAAGAGGAGAAGCACTGGGAGGGAGGCGGCGGGGGTAAGATGGAAGAGGAGAAGCACTGGGAGGGAGGCGGCGGGGGAAGATGGAAGAGGAGAAGCACTGGGAGGGAGGCAGCGGGGGTAAGATGGAAGAGGAGAAGCACTGGGAGGGAGGCGGCGGGGGTAAGATGGAAGAGGAGAAGCACTGGGAGGGAGGCGGCGGGGGAAGATGGAAGAGGAGAAGCACTGGGAGGGAGGCGGCGGGGGTAAGATGGAAGAGGAGAAGCACTGGGAGGGAGGCGGCGGGGGTAAGATGGAAGAGGAGAAGCACTGGGAGGGAGACGGCGGGGGTAAGATGGAAGAGGAGAAGCACTGGGAGGGAGGCGGCGGGGGTAAGATGGAAGAGGAGAAGCACTGGGAGGGAGGCGGCGGGGGTAAGATGGAAGAGGAGAAGCACTGGGAGGGAGGCGGCGGGGGTAAGATGGAAGAGGAGAAGCACTGAGAGGGAGGCGGCGGGGGTAAGATGGAAGAGGAGAAGCACTGGGAGGGAGGCGGCGGGGGTAAAGTGTGATGTTTCAGTTTCGTCAGGTAAACTGTAGCAGGGTTGTGTACTCGCCTCGGCAGAAATGTTTCGAAGTACCCTGCTAAACATGCTGATGGTTGGGGAAAGTGAGGTGAGATTTATACCACCGCTCCTCAAGGCTCTCTTTCCTGATGAACAGGATGGGAATAGTCTCAGAAGAACTACTTTCCCCTCCGACAGGGAGTAAGGTCCTCGAGATGTTGATGCCAGTCTGTCTGGAGGCACTAATAGGAGCCTAGTCACCACTATCTTGGCAAGCTGCTGGTGGGGTGGGGAACTCCTTTTGGGGGGGTCTTTATTATCTTGGTCAGTTGGAAAGAGATTAAGCTATCATGTTGGAACATTCCCCCAAGTTGCAGTTGGTAGAGCATTCCACCATCTCTACCACAGCGGCTACTACCAGAAACCTATGTATGGTTGTGGTTGACCTTATATCATAGTGTCAGTAGACACCATCTCTCCTGGTTAAGGAAAAGGTCACTATGAGGTCTACTCACCACTATCTTGGCGTCGCGAACGATGTTCTCGGACACAGTGACCCAGTACTCTAGCTGCTCCCACTGGGGCGGCTGGTTGTGCACGTTGGTGATGATGACCGTCAGCTCCACAGAGCTGCTCCTGTTGCCCCCGTCTGTGGCCACGATCTGCTGGCTGATCCTCGACGTCTGACGACAAATAGAAGAGAGGAAGGAGGGGCGACACGGAGGTTAAACATGGAAATCATATGGAGATGAACAAAACCCATGGTTGAAACCCCTCTTGGAAGCACCTCTGTCACATCTTAAATGTACCTTCATGTGCAAATGAATGGAAACAGTCTCCATCAGTTTGTTCCAACCCACTAAGTAACAGATCAGATGCAGCATATTTACAACCTTATCCACTTAGTCAGTGTCATGACCTTCCAGTGACCTCCTCCTCTAAACCACAACCTTCCTACTGTCTACAGAAGACTGCTCTGATGTCGTTCATCCTTACATCACGCGAGAGATACAGACGGAGAGACAGAACGAGAAACAGAGAGAGGGAGAGAGAGAAAGGGAGCAATGAGAGAGGAGATATTCCAACTGACATGGAGGTATTCAGATAAATGATTCTCTGCGAGGGGAGTGTGAAAGCTTGGTTAAACAGATCATTGATACGGAGAAGAGAGGTCCGAGAGAAAGGGGTGACATTTAAAGTTGAGGAATATTTAGCATTATTTATATGGGACATTAACTGGGAGACTTCACAAGTCCATTGTGTGGAAGGGTGACGATGGGGTCACTCTCTCCACATCTTGATTTGACTTTGGGAGGTTGTTGGACTTGGAGAACAAAGGGGGGGGGGGCTTTTTTATGACGCACACAAGCAAATACACACACAAATCCAGGCACATGTCAATATATGCATAATATACAGACATCCAGTCATGAACACAGGGGCAGGGAGAAATAGGGACAGAGGAGGGTGGGGAATGAAGAGAGTAGGGAAAAGGAGACAGAAAGGGAATGAGAGCCGGTTGTGGTTGTCTCTGTCCTGACAGGGTGGATAACTCTACCTGACGTGTGCTAGGTCTCTGCTGAGCAACGTTCTCTGACACACACACACACACACACACACACACACACACACACACACACACACACACACACACACACACACACACACACACACACACACACACACACACACACACACACACACACACACACACACACACACACACACACAGAAAGGAAGGAAGAAGGAAACCAACAGGTCCATCACTATAACCCCCGACCCCGCCCCCAAACCTCAGCGCTCCTGTCAAACCTCATCTGTGTCAACTCAAAATGGAGACCAGACTTAAGAGCTAAAAGGTGTCGGATGCGAATCAGGCATGAATATTTCACTAGCTGGTACGGGTCACCTAGAACCTAACCTCAAGCTCCCACCTTCCCCACTCTATCTTACCCTCTCCCCTCTCTCCCTTTTTCCTTCTCAGCTGTGGCTGAGAGAGAGAGAGAGAGAGAGAGAGAGAGAGAGAGAGTATCTCCACCCTGCTACCACGAAAGGACTTCCACCCTGCCACAATACAGCGGGTAAATGCAAGTATTTCCCGTGACTGTGCCTCAAAACCAAACGTTTTCCTGGCCCACCAGTCCACCCTGGACTTGAACAGCCTCTATGACCATGTCCACCTCTACAAGGCAGCAGTGCCCACCTTTGCCCGAACTCTAAAGGACATCGCTCTCAAACGTATCCCCAACACTTCACACAGGAGCAACAGATCAATAGACACCCCACCCAGACCAGCGAGACACCCTCCCAGATCTGCAGGACCCCCCCCCTGGACCTACACATAGAGGACCCACGCCAAGAGGAATTACATCCAGACCACAGCACACCCAGACACATCCACACCCCCACCCCAACCAATCAACACCCCCCCACGTCAACCATGCCCACACCCCATTTAGGCCCCCTCAGATCAGACCTATGCCACTCCTGCCCACCCCATGCACCCCACCCCCGCAAAGAGGGCCTCAACATGGAAGCCACACATACGCCCAGGTAGTGAGCGGGCAAACAGTCCCAACCCCCACTCTCACACTCGCCCAAGCCAATGGCATGTACCAGATGCTCAGCAGGCTCTGCTCACACTTACTGGCCTGAGGCCAAACCACAACCAACAACATTGGACACTCTATGGAACAAAAAGCCTTCACTATATTATCCTGGAATATCCAAGGCCTGAGGTAATCTGCCTTTGGCCTAAAGAGCAGAAACCCGGACTTCACCAAAGAAATCGGTAATACAGACATTGTCATCCTGCAAGAAACCTGGTATAGAGGAGACGGACCCACTGGTTGCCCTCTAGGTTACAGAGAGCTGGTAGTCCCATCCACCAAACTACCAGGTGTGAAACAGGGAAGGGACTCAGGGGGTATGCTAATTTGGTATAGAGCAGACCTAACTCACTCCATTAAATTAATCAAAACAGGAACATTCTACATTTGGCTAGAAATTCAAAAGGAAATTATCCTAACAGAGAAAAATGTCCTCCTGTGTGCTACCTATATCCCCCTACTAGAATCCCCATATTTTAATGAAGACAGCTTCTCCATCCTGGAGGGGAAAATCAATCATTTCCAGGCCCAGGGACATGTACTAGTCTGTGGCGACCTAAATGCCAGAACCGGACAAGAACCTGACACCCTCAGCACACAGGGGGACAAACACCTGCCTGGAGGTGACAGCATTCCCTCCCACATATGCCCCCCTAGGCACAACTATGACAACATAACCAACAAAAACGGGTCACAACTCCTGCAGCTCTGTCGCACGCTGGGTATGTACATAGTCAACGGTAGGCTTCGAGGGGACTCCTATGGTAGGTACATCTATAGCTCATCTCTTGGCAGTAGTACTGTAGACTACTTTATCACTGACCTCAACCCAGAGTCTCTCAGAGCGTTCACAGTCAGCCCACTGACACCCCTATCAGACTACAACAAAATCACAGTCTACTTAAACAGAGCAATACTCAATCATGAGGCATCAAAGCCAAAGGAACTGAGTAACATTAAGAAATGCTATAGATGGAAGGAATGCCGTTTGGAAACCTACCAAAAAACAATTAGGCAACAACAAATTCAATCCCTTTTAGACAATTTCCTGGGTAAAACGTTCCACTGTAATAGTGAAGGTGTAAACTTGGCAGTAGAAAATCTTAACAGTATATTTGACCTCTCAGCTTCCCTATCAAATCTAAAAATCTCAAATAGAAAAGCAAAGAAAATTAAAAATAATGACAAATGGTTTGATGAAGAATGCAAAAATCTAAGAAAGAAATTGAGAAACCTGTCCAATCAAAAACATAGAGACCCGGAAAACCTGAGTCTACGCCTTCACTATGGTGAATCACTAAAACAATACAGAAATACACTACGGAAAAAGAAGGACCAGCATGTCAGAAATCAGCTCAATGCAATTGAAGAATCCATAGACTCTAACCACTTCTGGGAAAATTGGAAAACACTAAACAAACAACAACACGAAGAATTATCTATCCAAAATGGAGATGTATGGGTAAACCACTTCTCCAATCTTTTTGGCTCTATAACAAAGAATAAAGAGCAAAAACATATACATGATCAAATACAGATCTTAGAATCAACTATTAAAGACTACCAGAACCCACTGGATTCTCCAATTACATTGAATGAGTTACAGGACAAAATAAAAGCCTCCAACCCAAAAAGGCCTGTGGCCTGTGAAATGATCAAATATACAGACAACAAATTCCAATTGGCTATACTAAAACTCTTTAACATCATACTTAGCTCTGGCATCTTCCCCAATATTTGGAACCAAGGACTGATAACCCCAATCCACAAAAGTGGAGACAAATTTGACCCCAATAACTACCGTGGAATATGTGTCAACAGTAACCTTGGGAAAATCCTCTGCATTATTATTAACAGCAGACTCGTAAATTTCCTCAATGAAAACAATGTACTGAGCAAATGTCAAATTGGCTTTTTACCAAATTACCGTACAACAGACCATGTATTCACCCTGCACACCCTAATTGACAACCAAACAAACCAAAACAAAGGCAAAGTCTTCTCATGCTTTGTTGATTTCAAAAAAGCCTTCGACTCAATCTGGCATGAGGGTCTGCTATACAAACTGATGGAAAGTGGTGTTGGGGGTAAAACATACGACATTATAAAATCAATGTACACAAACAACAAGTGTGCGGTTAAAATTGGCAAAAAACACACACATTTCTTCACACAGGGTCGTGGGGTTAGACAGGGATGCAGCTTAAGCCCCACCCTCTTCAACATATATATCAACGAATTGGCGCGGGCACTAGAAAAGTCTGCAGCACCCGGCCTCCCCCTGCTAGAATCCGAAGTCAAATGTCTGCTGTTTGCTGATGATCTGGTGCTTCTGTCACCAACCAAGGAGGGCCTACAGCAGCACCTACATCTTATGCACAGATTCTGTCAGACCTGGGCCCTGACAGTAAACCTCAGTAAGACCAAAATAATGGTGTTCCAAAAAAGGTCCAGTCACCAGGACCACAAATACAAATTCCATCTAGACACTGTTGCCCTAGAGCACACAAAAAACTATACATACCTTGGCCTAAACATCAGCGCCACAGGTAACTTCCACAAAGCTGTGAACGATCTGAGAGACAAGGCAAGAAGGGCATTCTATGCCATCAAAAGAAACATAAATTTCAACATACCAATTAGGATTTGGCTAAAAATACTTGAATCAGTCATAGAGCCCATTGCCCTTTATGGTTGTGAGGTCTGGGGTCCGCTCACCAACCAAGACTTCACAAAATGGGACAAACACCAAATTTGAGAATTCTGCAAAAATATCCTCCGTGTACAACGTAGAACACCAAATAATGCATGCAGAGCAGAATTAGGCCGATACCCACTAATTATCAAAATCCAGAAAAGAGCCGTTAAATTCTACAACCACCTAAAAGGAAGCGATTCACAAACCTTCCATAACAAAGCCATCACCTACAGAGAGATGAACCTGGAGAAGAGTCCCCTAAGCAAGCTGGTCCTGGGGCTCTGTTCACAAACACAAACACACCCTACAGAGCCCCAGGACAACAGCACAATTAGACCCAACCAAATCATGAGAAAACAAAAAGATAATTACTTAACACATTGGAAAGAATTAACAAAAAAACTGAGCAAACTAGAATGCTATTTGGCCCTACACAGAGAGTACACAGCGGCAGAATACCTGACCACTGTGACTGACCCAAAATTAAGGAAAGCTTTGATTATGTACAGACATGATTTGGTTGGGTCTAATTGTGCTGTTGTCCTGGGGCTCTGTAGGGTGTGTTTGTGTTTGTGAACAGAGCCCCAGGACAACAGCACAATTAGACCCAACCAAATCATGAGAAAACAAAAAGATAATTACTTAACACATTGGAAAGAATTAACAAAAAAACTGAGCAAACTAGAATGCTATTTGGCCCTACACAGAGAGTACACAGCGGCAGAATACCTGACCACTGTGACTGACCCAAAATTAAGGAAAGCTTTGATTATGTACAGACTCCGTGAGCATAGCCTTGCTATTGAGAAAGGCCGCCGTAGGCAGACATGGCTCTCAAGAGAAGACAGGCTATGTGCTCACTGCCCACAAAATGAGGTGGAAACTGAGCTGCACTTCCTAACCTCCTGCCCAATGTATGACCATATTAGAGAGACATATTTCCCTCAGATTACACAGATCCACAAAGAATTCGAAAACAAATCCAATTTTGAAAAACTCCCATATCTACTGGGTGAAATTCCACAGTGTGCCATCACAGCAGCAAGATTTGTGACCTGTTGCCACGAGAAAAGGGCAACCAGTGAAGAACAAACACTATTGTAAATACAACCCATATTTATGCTTATTTATTTTATCTTGTGTCCTTTAACCATTTGTACATTGTTAAAACACTGTATATATATATATATATAATATGACATTTGTAATGTCTTTACTGTTTTGAAACTTCTGTATGTGTAATGTTTACTGTTAATTTGAGTTGTTTTTCACTTTATATATTCACTTTGTATGTTGTCTACCTCACTTGCTTTGGCAATGTTCACACATGTTTCCCATGCCAATAAAGCCCTTGAATTGAATTGAATTGAATTGAATTGAATTGAATTGAAAGAGAGAGAGAGAGAGAGAGAGAGAGAGAGAGAGAGAGAGAGAGAGAGAGAGAGAGAGATAGAGAGAGAGATAGATAGATAGATAGATAGATAGATAGATAGATAGATAGATAGATAGATAGATAGATAGATAGATAGATAGATAGATAGATAGATAGATAGATAGATAGATAGATAGATAGATAGATAGATAGATAGATAGATCAGGAAACAAGAGAATACAGAGAGAGAGACCAGGAAACAAGAGAATACAGAGAGAGAGACCAGGAAACAAGAGAATACAGAGAGAGAGACCAGGAAACAAGAAAATACAGAGAGAGAGACCAGGAAACAAGAGAATACAGAGAGAGAGACCAGGAAACAAGAGAATACAGAGAGAGAAACCAGGAAACAAGAGAATACAGAGAGAGAAACCAGGAAACAAGAGAATACAGAGAGAGAGACCAGGAAACAAGAGAATACAGAGAGAGAGACCAGGAAAAAAGAGAATACAGAGAGAGAAACCAGGAAACAAGAGAATACAGAGAGAGAAACCAGGAAACAAGAGAATACAGAGAGAGAAACCAGGAAACAAGAGAATACAGAGAGAGAGACCAGGAAACAAGAGAATACAGAGAGAGAAACCAGGAAACAAGAGAATACAGAGAGAGAGACCAGGAAACAAGAGAATACAGAGAGAGAGACCAGGAAACAAGAGAATACAGAGAGAGAGACCAGGAAAAAAGAGAATACAGAGAGAGAGACCAGGAAACAAGAGAATACAGAGAGAGAAACCAGGAAACAAGAGAATACAGAGAGAGAGACCAGGAAACAAGAGAATACAGAGAGAGAGACCAGGAAACAAGAGAGATGCAGAAGAAAAGCTAAACAATAGAAAGAGAGGTCAGCGCCTAGCAAACAAAGCCCAAACCCTACAAATATAATGTTACTGCAGGGTGTCAACTCCCCTCTGAGACAGACAAATGTCGGAAATAAACGTGCAAGCACACACGCACGCATCCACACACACACATAAATATATTTATGCATGTGTGAATATAATGCTTCCTCAGGGTAAGATACATAGTGCTATATATACACATATAGAGAGACAGGGGCATTGTTGTTATTCCAGACCGTGCCATGTTTAATATGCATCCACAGAGGGAGGTAGAAAGGGTGTGCAGCAGTCTCAGTGGATGATATCAGGCCAGTGGGAAGGATCGGTGTACAGTGTACACACACACTGGGAGGGATGGAGTTAAGGGGGTGCTGTACACACACACTGGGAGGGAGGGAGTGAAGGGGGTGCTGTACACACACACTGGGCGGGAGGGAGTGAAGGGGGTGCTGTACACACACACTGGGAGGGAGGGAGTGAAGGGGGTGCTGTACACACACACTGGGAGGGAGGGAGTGAAGGGGGTGCTGTACACACACACTGGGCGGGAGGGAGTGAAGGGGGTGCTGTACACACACACTGGGAGGGAGGGAGTGAAGGGGGTGCTGTACACACACACTGGGAGGGAGGGAGTGAAGGGGGTGCTGTACACACACATTGGGAGGGAGGGAGTGAAGGGGGTGCTGTACACACACACTGGGAGGGAGGGAGTGAAGGGGGTGCTGTACACACACACTGGGAGGGAGGGAGCACAGGGGGTGCTGTACACACACACTGGGAGGGAGGGAGCACAGGGGGTGCTGTACACAAACACTGGGAGGGAGTGAAAGGGGTTCTGTACACAAACACTGGGAGGGAGGGAGCACAGGGGGTGCTGTACACACACACTGGGAGGGAGGGAGCACAGGGGGTGCTGTACACAAACACTGGGAGGGAGGGAGCACAGGGGGTGCTGTACACAAACACTGGGAGGGAGGGAGCACAGGGGGTGCTGTACACAAACACTGGGAGGGAGGGAGCACAGGGGGTGCTGTACACAAACACTGGGAGGGAGGGAGCACAGGGGGTGCTGTACACACACACTGGGAGGGAGGGAGCACAGGGGGTGCTGTACACACACACTGGGAGGGAGGGAGCACAGGGGGTGCTGTACACACACACTGGGAGGGAGGGAGCACAGGGGGTGCTGTACACAAACACTGGGAGGGAGGGAGCACAGGGGGTGCTGTACACACACACTGGGAGGGAGGGAGCACAGGGGGTGCTGTACACACACACTGGGAGGGAGGGAGCACAGGGGGTGCTGTACACAAACACTGGGAGGGAGGGAGCACAGGGGGTGCTGTACACAAACACATGGGGGAGTGCAGGAGGAGGCTGTAAAACACCTGTACTGGACCTGCGGGTTAAGGATTCCCCTGTTTCAACAGGCAGCCTGCAGTGCATAAAGAAGAGGTACTGGGGGAGAAGGTAGGAGAAGACACACACACCGAACACACACACACCGAACACACACACACCGAACACACACACACCGAACACACACACACCGAACACACACACACATGCACAGGAATTGCCCCCTCATGGTGTATTGTGGTAGGTGTGTGTGGCTGTGCCCCCACCTGTGAGATGGGGTGGTTGACGTACACCCAGCCTGTGCTGGGGTTGATGTGCAGGTAGGCCGGCTGTTGACGGGACAGAGAGTAGGCGATAGCGGCGTTACTCCCCTGGTCATCATCGTGTGCCGCTGCTCGCAGGAAGCTAGTCCCCACCGGCGTGTCCTCGCGCAGGAAGTCTGCCACACGAAGGGTTAACACATTAACATCACCGCCGACAAAGAGCAACATCAACAAGAGCAATAACAACAGCAGCGGTGGTGGAAGTTTCCGGCTGAAATCAACGCATTTCAGTCACAGAGACCAGAAATAAATGCGTGTGTCCTAGAAACATTTCAGTCACAGAGACCAGAAATAAATGCGTGTGTCCTAGAAACATTTCAGTCACAGAGACCAGAAATAAATGCGTGTGTCCTAGAAACATTTCAGTCACAGAGACCAGAAATAAATGCGTTTCCTAGAAACATTTCAGTCTCCCAGTTAAATAGTGAATAAGCCACTCCAACAGTCTTGTTCTAATGTGATAAAAGGGATTCTGACATGGGGCTTATCAACACACATGGTAAACAAACACGGTCTCCAGGGAGGGCAGGGAGGCGGCAACGTTGTCATCAGTCTTAAAAGCTTTCCAGGATTACCTGTGATTTAATATATACATCAGGTTTACCTTTCACAATATTGCTTTACCTTGAAAACTGTTAAGACACAGAAGCCACAAGGCAGTGACATTGGACTGGGATAGGAGGGCATTGGGTCCTTGAGCTGCTGGACATTGCTGAGCAAGCACAGTTTTGACTTGACCTTTGACCTTACACTACACTTGGCAGAACAAGGTGAGGGAGGGAACCCTCACACGAGTGGACAAATCCCTGGTACCCGTGCCTTGAATATGATTTTATGGGGGAACGGTTTGAACTCCTTTCCTCTGTTGCGTTTTAGAATGGAAGCAAAGGGTTTAGTAAGAACTTGTTGGAGGGGTGTGGAGGAGGGGAGAGGGAAGCTTGGATAAAGGGACAGTCCCTTTATGTCTATGGCAGGGCAACCCTTAGAGAGAACACTGGTTCCACTCAACATTAAACAACCATATTTGGTATTGGGGGATTAAAAGACAGCAGCCAAGATAATACCTTTATAATACCTTTATAATACCTTTATAATACCTTTATAATACCTTGATAAGATGACTTAATGTATTGGACAAGGCAAGATCAACGGACACATTTGATAATGAAATTGTCTGAACCAAACAGGAGAAGGACAGAGGTGAAATGATGAGCGTGACGGAGATGACCCAAGGTGTGACGGAGGTGACGGAGGAGTGACAAAGATGACTCTTACACTGGTAGCGACTGTTCTCAAACTTGGGGTCGTTGTCGTTCTGGTCGGCGATGAGGATGGTGATCTGGCAGATGCCGATGAGGGGCTCCTGGGCCAGGTCTGTCGCCGTGACAGACAGGGAGTACTCTCTCTGGCGCTCGCGGTCGAAACTCACAGTGGTGCTGATCACACCTGGAGACACACACACAATGTATTTTACTGTATGTTACTGATGTCCTGCAGATACGTACAGTCAGCCATTCCACAGCAATCAAATAGAGATGTTCTGATACAGTCTGACTGAAGTCTGTTTTCTAACCTGTGTCAGGGTTGATGACGAAGCCGGATGATGTCCCGTCTCGGTGCATGATCCCATATTTGACCTCTCCGTTGACCCCCATGTCCGCGTCGAAGGCGTGCACACGCAGGACAGATGTCCCAGGGGGCTGGTTCTCCAGGACAACGGTGTTGATGCTGTAGTTATGGCACTGAGGGGGCAGAGTTCACACAACACCTTTGGCATTGATGCTGCATTTGTCAGTTGTCAAGGTAGGTCCTAATTATAATGACCAGTAGCCAATGGGACACACTGGTCAACCAGCACAGATGGACTGTGACTACCCCAGCCAGCATTCAACATCCATCACGATAAGACTAGTTAACACGCATGACGTGGGGAGCAAGGAGTTGCCAAATCTAACGGGTTGCCAGATTTTGCACACTTAGCACTCCTCCTCCCGTGTAGGAACCCACTGACCCTGTGGGCAAGTCCTTGCTGAAATATTCATCTTTGGGGCCGAGCTGTGCTGAGCTGATCTGAGCTATGCTAAGAGGGGATTCTGGTCTGACCCTGGAGTGTTCCGGACTGCAGTGGAGTGGAGTTCTGCCCCACAGGAGAACACCAGCTGTCTCTACTTTGAACTGGCAACTTGGCATGTTCCTCTCTCTCTTTCCGTCATCTCTCTCTCCCTAGTGCTGTGGAACTCTACCTCTCCCTCACTCAGTCACTATGTTCCTCTCTCTCTTTCTGTCATCTCTCTCTCCCTAGTGCTGTGGAACTCTACCTCTCCTCACTCAGTCACTATGTTTCCTCTCTCTCTTTCTGTCATCTCTCTCTCCCTAGTGCTGTGGAACTCTACCTCTCCTCACTCAGTCACTATGTTTCCTCTCTCTCTTTCTGTCATCTCTCTCTTCCTAGTGCTGTGGACCTCTGCCTCTCCTCCCTCAGTCACTATGTTCCTCTCTCTCTTTCTGTCATCTCTCTCTCCCTAGTGCTGTGGACCTCTGCCTCTGCCTC
>NC_034175.2:16651113-16716113 GCF_002021735.2 Oncorhynchus kisutch | reverse complement strand
ACAAGAAGAAGACGGGGAAGACAGGAGGAAAAGAAGAGGAAGACAAGAGGAAGACAGGGAGAAGACAGGAGGAAGAGAGGGGGAAGACAAGAGGAAGACAAGAGGAAGACAGGGAAGACAGGAGGAAAAGAGGGAAGACAAGAGGAAGACAAGAGGAAGACAGGGGAAGACAGGAGGAAGAGAGGGAAGACAAGAGGAAGACAGGGGGAAGACAGGAGGAAGAGAGGGAAGACAAGAGGAAGACAAGAGGAAGACAGGGGAAGACAGGAGGAAGAGAGGGGGAAGACAAGAGGAAGACAGGGGGAAGACAGGAGGAAGAGAGGGAAGACAAGAGGAAGACAAGAGGAAGACAGGGGAAGACAGGAGGAAGAGAGGGGGAAGACAAGAGGAAGACAGGGGGAAGACAGGAGGAAGAGAGGGAAGACAAGAGGAAGACAAGAGGAAGACGGGGAAGACAGGAGGAAGAGAGGGGGAAGACAAGAGGAAGACAGGGGGAAGACAGGAGGAAGACAGGGGGAAGACAGGAGGAAGAGAGGGAAGACAAGAGGAAGACAAGAGGAAGACAGGGCAAGACAGGAGGAAGAGAGGGGGAAGACAAGAGGAAGACAAGAGGAAGACGGGGAAGACAGGAGGAAGAGAGGGGGAAGACAAGAGGAAGACAAGAGGAAGACGGGGAAGACAGGAGGAAGAGAGGGGGAAGACAAGAGGAAGACAAGAGGAAGACGGGGAAGACAGGAGGAAGACAAGAGGAAGACAAGAGGAAGACAGGGGGAAGACAGGAGGAAGAGAGGGGGAAGAGAAGAGGAAGACAAGAGGAAGACAGGGGGAAGACAGTAGGAAGAGAGGAGGAAGTCAAGAGGAAGAGAGGATGAAGAGAAGGGGAAGACAGGAGGAAGAGAGGAGGAAGACAGGAGGAAGACAGGGGGAAGACAGGAGGAAGACAGGGGGAAGACAGGAGGAAGACAGGTGGAAGAGTCATTATGTTTATAATCAACTTGTACACATTGGAAATCATTGTTCCAGTTTGGCAAAGAAGGAAGTTACCAACAGAAATACTCAGTGACCAATGTGGGTGTATGTCTGTATACACACACACACACAATTCAGTAGTCATTTATCTCGCAGTCTGTGTGTGTAGCCTTACATTTGACATTTTTCACATCTTAGTCATTTCACAGATGCTCTTATCCAGAGTGACATACATTAGTCTTAACGACTTAAAGTAGTCTTTCAACCCCCCCCCCCCCCATTCCCAGCTCTTTGCCATTGTACAGTAGGTGAATTTAAGCCGTCTGTGGTGTTAAAAGAGCCAGTGTGAATGAAAGAGACATAATGGAGGCCAGTGGTGTATGAAGTGTGTGTGATAACACTAGCTGTACTGTAGACCTACTGTATGTACTGGGTACTGGCTAGTGTTAGACTAGAGTCATGCTGCTGACAGGCCCACATCAAACTGTCCAACTTCAAGAAGGCTTTGCTGTCATTCGCCAAAGAGCCAGAGCCCAGTTCTAATGAATTAGCCCTCAGGGCGAGAGAGAGCGTGTGTTCCACACACAGACACAGATAAGCGTCTGTTAATGTACACACGTGCATGTAGAAATGCTCACGCCCACATGTACACAGAATGACGCAAATGAGCAGTTGTATACTGGCTGACTCACTGCTCCTCTTTCATCTCTCATCATTCCATCTTCTCTTTCTACTTCTCCCTCTTCCTCCCTCTATCCCATTACCTTTCTCACTCACACATGGACCTGTTGCAGGGGGGGATGTGTTCGAGCGAGAGAGAGTGTGTCTGTGTGTGTATGTGTGTTCATGTGTGTATTTGTGTGTGTGCGTGTTCATGTGTGTGAGAGAAGGGGAGCTTAAGGCCAGGATTGAAACAGAAGGTTCATTAAATATACACAGACTAATATAATATATCTTCAGGCTACCTATTAGCATTTTTAATGCATAGGCAGGAGTATTGGAGTTGCAGCGGTAGCTAAATGAAACATAGGAATATGGGGAGAGGCTAGGCGAGCGATTCTGGCTAGCTGAGGGGATTGTGTGTGTGTGTGTGTGGGGGGGGGGGGTTAGTTTGTTCGCCTCCCTACTCTGCTAAATCCTTCCTGGGACATTTCGGCTAGATAATTGGAGAGGCAGATTTCCCCGTCACTCACTGCTAGCTTCCATTAAAAACCAAGGCCCAATTTATAGACTAATCCTGACTTAAGGTAAACAACAATAATCATCCCCCTCTCTATATTTCTCTCTCTCTATCCTTGTCTCTTTCTCCTGACTCTCTCTCTTTCCCTCATGCTCGCCTCTTTCTCTGTTTTCGGAAATCAAACTATCCATTCTACTGTTTGAAATCAACTATCCATTCTACTGTTTGAAATCAAACTATTCATTCTACTGTTTGAAATCAAACTATCCATTCTACTGTTTGAAATCAACTATCCATTCTACTGTTTGAAATCAACTATCCATTCTACTGTTTGAAATCAACTATCCATTCTACTGTTTGAAATCAACTATCCATTCTACTGTTTGAAATCAACTATCCATTCTACTGTTTGAAATCAACTATCCATTCTACTGTTTGAAATCAACTATCCATTCTACTGTTTGAAATCAACTATCCATTCTACTGTTTGAAATCAACTATCCATTCTACTGTTTGAAATCAACTATCCATTCTACTGTTTGAAATCAACTATCCATTCTAATGTTTGAAATCAAACTATCCATTCTACTGTTTGAAATCAACTATCCATTCTACTGTTTGAAATCAACTATCCATTCTACTGTTTGAAATCAACTATCCATTCTAATGTTTGAAATCAAACTATCCATTCTACTGTTTGAAATCAACTATCCATTCTAATGTTTGAAATCAAACTATCCATTCTACTGTTTGAAATCAACGATCCATTCTAATGTTTGAAATCAACTATCCATTCTAATGTTTGAAATCAAACTATCCATTCTAATGTTTGAAATCAACTATCCATTCTAATGTTTGAAATCAAACTATCCATTCTAATGTTTGAAATCAAACTATCCATTCTACTGTTTGAAATCAAACTATCCATTCTACTGTTTGAAATCAAACTATCCATTCTAATGTTTGAAATCAAACTATCCATTCTACTGTTTGAAATCAAACTATCCATTCTACTGTTTGAAATCAACTATCCATTCTACTGTTTGAAATCAACTATCCATTCTAATGTTTGAAATCAAACTATCCATTCTACTGTTTGAAATCAACTATCCATTCTAATGTTTGAAATCAAACTATCCATTCTACTGTTTGAAATCAACGATCCATTCTAATGTTTGAAATCAACTATCCATTCTAATGTTTGAAATCAAACTATCCATTCTAATGTTTGAAATCAACTATCCATTCTAATGTTTGAAATCAAACTATCCATTCTAATGTTTGAAATCAAACTATCCATTCTACTGTTTGAAATCAAACTATCCATTCTACTGTTTGAAATCAAACTATCCATTCTAATGTTTGAAATCAAACTATCCATTCTACTGTTTGAAATCAAACTATCCATTCTAATGTTTGAAATCAACTATCCATTCTAATGTTTGAAATCAACTATCCATTCTAATGTTTGAAATCAACTATCCATTCTAATGTTTGAAATCAAACTATTCATTCTACACACACACACGTGCTCTGCATGCAGGGGGAGTCTCCACTGCGTGAGTGAGTGACAGGCGAGTCTGTCGACGTGACGATATGCAAAAAAGCTGCCTATTCACCATAATTACATTTTCATAAGCACATGCACAGACACACAGAGACACACACACAGACACACACACAGACACACACACAGCCGGGCCCATGCCAACGTGTGCATCTGCTTCAGAAAGCAAGCCGCGGCCACTAGATCATCCTGTCTTACTCTCTCGTTCTCTCCTTCCTTTTTGTCTCTGTATTTTCTCCATCCCTCGCTTAAGCCGATTGGCTTTAGCTGAGAACAAAGACAGAATTAAAGGCTGGTAAGCAATTCGGCCATTCTCTTCTCTCTGGCTCACACACACACACACACACACACACACACACACACACACACACACACACACACACACACACACACACACACACACACACACACACACACACACACACACACACACACACACACACACACACACACACGTGAAAAATGAGTTGTCTTCTTCTCTCCCTCCTCTCCTCATGGCTCAGTGGGAGAAGACTGCTCGAGAAGACTGCTAGCTGTTAGCCTGCTGGCCATTAGCATTGACAATTTGATCCCAGAACCTAATGCAGTGTGACAAGCAGCAAAACAAACCTCGTTGTCGGTCTCGCATTTAACGTGTGGCGTGTGCAATAGAGTTGAGGTCACATAGAATGGGACATAGATGCATGTACTGACATGGTAGCACACTGACTGAACATACCTGTGCATGAACGGCACAAAGCACATGCTCGTCTATCTAACCTCCCAAAGGGTTGCCTTTGGTTGCTCCTCCCTTCCCTTCCCTCCCTCTATAAAAGAGTTGCCGGTGGTTAAACCGTGGCACACAGTCATCCATTGTGAGTGGGCGTAAAACCCTTTCAATTACTGTGATAGGATCAGGTCTGGGACAGGCAGGGTGATAAGAGCAGCCCATTCCATTATGGCCAGCCTTTAGTAGAGGTCACCCTCTCCTCAACCCTCAGGGTGTCTGTCCGCTAGCCTGGCTCTCACCATCTCACACAGAGGGTCTGTTATGTGTTGTTACTGTCTGTCTGTTACAGTGCCTTCGGAAAGTACTCAGACCCCTTGACTTTTTTCACATTTTGTTACATTACAGCGATATTCGAAAATGGATTTAAAAAATTTGAAATCCTCAGCAATACACACACAATACCCTATAATGACAAAGTGAAAAATTTTTTGGGGGCAAATGTATTAAAATTAAGAAACAGAAACACCTTATTTACACAAGTATTCAGCCCCTTTGCTGGACGCCTGGCCAACTGAGCATTCGGGGGAGAAGGGCCTTGGTCAGGTAGGTGACCAAGAACCTGATGGTCACTCTGACAGAGCTCTAGAGTTCCTCTGTGGAGATGGGAGAACCTTCCAGAAAGACAACTATCTCTGCAGCACTCCACCAATCAGGCCTTTATGGTAGAGTGACCAGACGGAAGCCACTCCTCACTAAAAGTCACATGACAGCCCGCTTGGAATTTGCCAAAGGCACCTAAAGACTCTCAGGCCATGAGAAACAAGATTCTCTGGTCTGATGAAACCAAGATTGAACTCTTTGGCCTGAATGTCTGGAGGAAAACTGGCACCATCCCTACGGTGAAGCATGGTGGTGGCAGCATCCCTACGACGAAGCATGGTGGTGGCACCATCCCTACGGCGAAGCATGGTGGTGGCAGCATCCCTACGGCGAAGCATGGTGGTGGCAGCATCATGCTGTGCTGTTTTCCAGCGTCAGGAACTGGGAGACTAGTTAGGATCGAGGCAAAGAGGAACGTAACGTACAGAGAGATCCTTGGTGAAAACCTGCTCCAGAGCGCTCAGGACCTCAGACTGGGGCGAAGGTTCACCTTCCAATAGGACAACGACACTAAGCACACAGAAAGAATAACGCAGGAGTGGCTTCGGGACAATCCTCTGAACATCATTGAGTGGCCCAGCCAGAGCGCGGACTTGAACACAATCAAACATCTCTGGGGAGACCTGAAAATAGCTGTGCAGCAAAGCTCCCCATCCAACCTGACAGAGCTTGAGAGGACCTGCAGAAAAGAATGGGAGAAACTCCCCAAATACAGGTGTGTCAAGCTTGCAGCGTCAAACCCAAGAAGACTCGATGCTGTAATCCCTGCCAAAGGTGTTTCAACAAAGTACTGAGTAAAGGGTCTGAATACTTATACAGTGCCTTGCGAAAGTATTCGGCCCCCTTGAACTTTGCGACCTTTTGCCACATTTCAGGCTTCAAACATAAAGATATAAAACTGTATTTTTTTGTGAAGAATCAACAACAAGTGGGACACAATCATGAAGTGGAACGACATTTATTGGATATTTCAAACTTTTTTAACAAATCAAAAACGGAAAAATTGGGCGTGCAAAATTATTCAGCCCCCTTAAGTTAATACTTTGTAGCGCCACCTTTTGCTGCGATTACAGCTGTAAGTCGCGTGGGGTATGTCTCTATCAGTTTTGCACATCGAGAGACTGAATTTTTTTCCCATTCCTCCTTGCAAAACAGCTCGAGCTCAGTGAGGTTGGATGGAGAGCATTTGTGAACAGCAGTTTTCAGTTCGTTCCACAGATTCTCGATTGGATTCAGGTCTGGACTTTGACTTGGCCATTCTAACACCTGGATATGTTTATTTTTGAACCATTCCATTGTAGATTTTGCTTTATGTTTTGGATCATTGTCTTGTTGGAAGACAAATCTCCGTCCCAGTCTCAGGTCTTTTGCAGACTCCATCAGGTTTTCTTCCAGAATGGTCCTGTATTTGGCTACATCCATCTTCCCATCAATTTTAACCATCTTCCCTGTCCCTGCTGAAGAAAAGCAGGCCCAAACCATGATGCTGCCACCACCATGTTTGACAGTGGGGATGGTGTGTTCAGGGTGATGAGCTGTGTTGCTTTTCCGCCAAACATAACGTTTTGCATTGTTGCCAAAAAGTTCAATTTTGGTTTCATCTGACCAGAGCACCTTCTTCCACATGTTTGGTGTGTCTCCCAGGTGGCTTGTGGCAAACTTTAAACAACACTTTTTATGGATATCTTTAAGAAATGGCTTTCTTCTTGCCACTCTTCCATAAAGGCCAGATTTGTGCAATATACGACTGATTGTTGTCCTATGGACAGAGTCTCCCACCTCAGCTGTAGATCTCTGCAGTTCATCCAGAGTGATCATGGGCCTCTTGGCTGCATCTCTGATCAGTCTTCTCCTTGTATGAGCTGAAAGTTTAGAGGGACGGCCAGGTCTTGGTAGATTTGCAGTGGTCTGATACTCCTTCCATTTCAATATTATCGCTTGCACAGTGCTCCTTGGGATGTTTAAAGCTTGGGAAATCTTTTTGTATCTAAATCCGGCTTTAAACTTCTTCACAACAGTATCTCGGACCTGCCTGGTGTGTTCCTTGTTCTTCATGATGCTCTCTGCGCTTTTAACGGACCTCTGAGACTATCACAGTGCAGGTGCATTTATACGGAGACTTGATTACACACAGGTGGATTGTATTTATCATCATTAGTCATTTAGGTCAACATTGGATCATTCAGAGATCCTCACTGAACTTCTGGAGAGAGTTTGCTGCACTGAAAGTAAAGGGGCTGAATAATTTTGCATGGCCAATTTCTTCAGTTTTTGATTTGTTAAAAAAGTTTGAAATATCCAATAAATGTCGTTCCACTTCATGATTGTGTCCCACTTGTTATTGATTCTTCACAAAAAAATACAGTTTTATATCTTTATGTTTGAAGCCTGAAATGTGGCAAAAGGTCGCAAAGTTCAAGGGGGCCGAATACTTTCGCAAGGCACTGTATAACTGTATAAAAACATGTTTTTTCTTTGTCATTATGGGGTATCGTGTGTAGATTGATGAGGAAAAAAACAGATTATATACATTTTTGAATATCGCTGTAATATCGCTCCTCTGAATACTTTCTGAAGGCACTGTATATACTGTTACTGTATGTGCTGTCTGTCTGTCTGTCTGTCTGTGTGTCTCTACCTATGTTATGGACTTTATGTCCCACATAGAACCTCCACCGATGCCTCACCTTGTAGCAGTGACGTTCCAGGCGTGGTGGCTTCGGGAATGTTATCCCGGCTGTAAATGGAATGGAGGAATTCTGGAGTGCAGTCATTCTCATCTGTGATGTGAACCACCACCTATAGGGGAGGACAGAGGAGAAAGGGTTAACTTGGATCGGTGATCGGGGGGAGTCTGTGGAAGTTCTTCTTAGTGTGAAGCTTTCAGATGACAGTCATTTACACAATACTGTATGTGATTGTGTATGTGTATGTGAGTGTAAGTGTAAGTGTGTATGTGTGTTTCCTCGGGCGTGCTGGCTGGGTTAATATAAATGAGTGCGTGGGAGAGCGAGAACCCAGTGGTAGTCAGGCACAGCTGCAGCCCATCCCTCTGAGCCGCTCCCCGGCCAAGCGGAACACAACATCACACACACACGCGCACGCACCTATACACACACACTCACTCTTACAGATGCATGCACACACATTTACACTGAATCTCTGTGCACACACACATCATTTTTTTTATAGCTGTAAATATGACAGTCCTGAGGCGTAAGGAAGAGAGAGAGATCCAAAGGAGAGAGAGATCATTAATGGGGAAGAGAAAGAGAGAAAGGAAGATAGCGACCAAGGGAAAGAAAGAGGGGGTTGCAGAAAGAGGAAAAGATAGATAATGATAGGGCAGGATGGTGGTAGAGTTTGAGTTAGAGAGATAGATAGGGAAAGAGAGTGAGAGAGGTAAAGATAGATAATGATAGGGCAGGATGGTGGTAGAGTTTGAGTTAGAGAGATAGATGGGGAAAGAGAGTGAGAGAGGTAAAGATAGAACATGATAGTGCAGGATGGTGGTAGAGTTTGAGTTAGAGAGATAGATGGGGAAAGAGAGTGAGAGAGGTAAAGAGAGGCGGGGTAGTCCAGAGGTTCCCTGAGCAGTGTTAGTCATGCTGGATCCTCCCCCTCCAGTCTCCCACATGGGGGTGTTATCTCTGGGGACCAGCCGTGCCAGGGGGAGACTGCTGCTCCCCAGGGGAGAGAGGGGGAGATAGGTGGGCACACAGAGCAGCCATGACAGAGAGGGGGCTGGAGAAGCCAGCGTGGGCCCCAGCATGGAACCATGACACACTCAACACACTCACATCAACTCCCACACTGTCAGTCTGAAATGAAGGAACTAACACAAACTTCATTGGAACTTTGAGAAAATGCAGAAACTCCAACACCATATTTGTCAAACCTTCAAAATCTGAAACAAATTGAAGTGTTTTTTTGTACTTATTTTAGTGATATCCAATTGGTAGTTACAGTCTTGTCCCGTCGCTGCAACTCCCGTACGGTCTCGTGAGAGGCGAAGGTCGAGAACCATGCGTCCTCCGAAACACAACCCTGGCCAAGCCGCACTGCTTCTTGACACACTGCTTAACCTGGGAAGCCAGCCGCACCAATGTGTCAGAGGAAACACCATCCAGCTGATGACCGAAGTCAGCTTGCAGGTGCCGGGCTCGCCACAAGGAGTCACTAAAGTGTGATGGGACAAGGAAATCCCGGGAGGCCAAACCCCCCTAACCAGGATGACTCTGGGCCAATTGTGCACTACCTCATGGTTCTCCTAGTCACGGCTGGCTGTGATACAGCCTGGGATCAAACCAGGGTCTGTATTTTTTTATTTATTTAACCTTTATTTAACAAGGCAAGTCAGTTAAGAAAAAAGTATTATTATACAATGACGACCCACCCCGACCAAACCCTCCTCTAACCCGGACGATGCTGGCCAATTCTGCGCCGCCCTATGGTACTCCCGATTACGGTCGGTTGTGATACAGCCCGGGATCAAACCAGGGTCTGTAGTGATGCCTCTAGCACTGAGATGCAGTGCCTTAGACCGCTGCGCCACTCGGGAGGCCACAAATTGAAATCCAAACTTGATGTCAATGTGAGACTAAATGAAAATTAAACTTATGTGGAAGTTAGGATTCGCCCCAAAGACAACAATAACTCCAAACTCCAAACAATAAGGTTAAGCTTGGCATCGATAGACTGAGACAACATGTCTGACTCTTCCCCTAGTGTATCAATTCAATCAGACTGATTTAAAACAGAGAGCTGTCCATTCTAGCCACTATTTCTATGTTCTAACCTGTGTGTAACACTATGAAGCCCTCCCTCTCTCCACTCCTCCAAACCTGGCAGACTGGATCCCCCTCTCACTCATACCTAATCACCAGCACTCCCTGGGCATCCCAATCCCTGTTAGAAAAACACCCTGTCTGTTAAGACCCTCTTGGAGAGTCGCCACACACTGTGCTAATGACCAACCGGAGCCTGGTCTGATACGGCTGCCGTACTGTGTGTGTGTTTGTGTGTGTGTGTGTGTGTGCTTGCGTGCGTGCGTGCACGTGTGTGTGTGTGCTTGCGTGCGTGCGTGCACGTGTGTGTGTGTGTGTGTGTGAGTGGCAGAGAGTGAGAGTATTAGTGATAATAAGAGCTAGTACAAGTGCTTAAGGAAGATTAGGAGGAGAAGCTGGCAGAAAGAAAGAGATGGGGAGGAGAGAGGGAGAGAGACAGAACTCTATGGGATGCCTGCTCCTCTTCATACCCTTACCCCATGATAGCAGAGAGAGACAGAACTCTATGGGATGCCTGCTCCTCTTCATACCCTTACCCCATGATAGCAGAGAGAGACAGAGTGAGAGGAAAGACACAGAGAGGGAGAGAGACCAAACGGATAGAGGTCTTCACCACAGATGGTGTGAGTTTTGGACAGAGGAAGGTGACCATGACTGGTGCCCAGATTATTGCCAGATTGTGGAGCCTGTTTATGTTGGTGTGTGTTGTGTCTGTATGTGTGCATTGTTACAGCTGTGTTTTATTTGTGTGTACATGCAAGAGTTTCTGTGTTTATCTACTCGCGTTGTACATGTTTGTTTGTTTGTGTGTGTGGTTTGGTTCCTCTGTGTCGGGCACACGTTGGCCACCGTGTCCTGCCTGGTTGCCAGGCACACGTTGGCCACAGGGTCCTGCCTGGTTGCCAGGCACAAGTTGGCCACAGGTTCCTGCCTGGTTGCCTGGCACACGTTGGCCACAGGGTCCTGTCTGGTTGCCAGGCACACGTTGGCCACAGGGTACTGCCTGGTTGCACACATTGGCCACCATGTCCTGCCTGTTTGCCAGGCACACGTTGGCCACAGGGTCCTGCCTGTTTGCCAGGCACACGTTGGCCACAGGGTCCTGCCTGGTTGCCAGGCACACGTTGGCCACAGGGTCCTGCCTGTTTTCCAGGCACACGTTGGCCTCAGGGTCCTGCCTGGTTGCCAGGCACACGTTGGCCACAGGGTCCTGCCTGTTTGCCAGGCACACGTTGGCCACAGGGTCCTGTCTGGTTGCACACATTGGCCACAGAGTCCTGCCTGGTTGCCAGGCACACGTTGGCCACAGGGTCCTGCCTGATTGCACACGATGGCCACAGGGTCCTGCCTTGTTGCCAGGCACACGTTGGCCACAGGGTCCTGCCTGGTTGCCAGGCACACGTTGGCCACAGGGTCCTGCCTGGTTGCCAGGCACACGTTGGCCACAGTGTTCTGCCTGGTTGCCAGGAACATGCTGGCCACAGGGTCCTGCCTGGTTGCACACATTGGTCACAGAGTCCTGCCTGGTTGCCAGGCACACGTTGGCCACAGGGTCCTGCCTGAGTGCACACGATGGCCACAGTGTCCTGCCTGGTTGCCAGGTACACGTTGGCCACCGGGTCCTGCCTGGTTGCCAGGCACACGTTGGCCACAGGGTCCTGCCTGGTTGCCAGGCACACGTTGGCCACAGGGTACTGCCTGGTTGCACACATTGGCCACCATGTCCTGCCTGTTTGCCAGGCACACGTTGGCCACAGGGTCCTGCCTGTTTGCCAGGCACACGTTGGCCACAGGGTCCTGCCTGGTTGCCAGGCACACGTTGGCCACAGGGTCCTGCCTGTTTTCCAGGCACACGTTGGCCTCAGGGTCCTGCCTGGTTGCCAGGCACACGTTGGCCACAGGGTCCTGCCTGTTTGCCAGGCACACGTTGGCCACAGGGTCCTGTCTGGTTGCACACATTGGCCACAGAGTCCTGCCTGGTTGCCAGGCACACGTTGGCCACAGGGTCCTGCCTGATTGCACACAATGGCCACAGGGTCCTGCCTTGTTGCCAGGCACACGTTGGCCACAGGGTCCTGCCTGGTTGCCAGGCACACGTTGGCCACAGGGTCCTGCCTGGTTGCCAGGCACACGTTGGCCACAGTGTTCTGCCTGGTTGCCAGGAACATGCTGGCCACAGGGTCCTGCCTGGTTGCACACATTGGTCACAGAGTCCTGCCTGGTTGCCAGGCACACGTTGGCCACAGGGTCCTGCCTGAGTGCACACGATGGCCACAGTGTCCTGCCTGGTTGCCAGGTACACGTTGGCCACCGGGTCCTGCCTGGTTGCCAGGCACACGTTGGCCACAGGGTCCTGCCTGGTTGCCAGGCACACGTTGGCCACAGGGTCCTGCCTGGTTGCCAGGCACACGTTGGCCACAGGGTCCTGCCTGGTTGCCAGGGACACGTTGGCCACAGGGTCCTGCCTGGTTGCCAGGCACACGTTGGCCACAGGGTCCTGCCTGGTTGCACACATTGGCCACCATGTCCTGCCTGGTTGCCAGGCACACGTTGGCCACAGTGTTCTGCCTGGTTGCCAGGCACATGCTGGCCACAGGATCCTGCCTGGTTGCACACATTGGCCACCATGTCCTGCCTGGTTGCCAGGCACACGTTGGCCACAGGCTCCTGCCTGGTTGCCAGGTCCATCTAAACAACTCATCAGTGGATGAGAGCATCTGCCAAACAAAGATGGCCACCCCAATACATCAGTTTCATAACAGCTTACCTCAACTGCCCTTGTGGGAAAGGAAACTGAAGCCAAACAAGGGGTTAGGACACCTGTTCTCATTTAGGTAAAATGTTATTTTTAAATCTGAGGGAGACGTCATACAATATGATGATAATTGTCATCTGAAGTAAAGTCTGAGATGATTAACCTCACATAATGGGACAGCAAAGATAAACAACCTTCTGAATAAATAAACACGACAATTGTCTCTCTGTCTTTTTACCCAGAATCTCCATAGATCTTTCACTGTATCTGTACTGAAGCTAGACGGCACCTATTTCTATTTCTATTACCACTGAGGCCACAGTCCAATCACCTGAACAGAATCACCATGCTACACTGGCTGACTCTCCATACTGTTGTTCTTCATTATGTGACCAAGGCTGACTCTCCATACTGTTGGTCTACATTATGTGACCACGACTGACTCTCAATACTGTTGGTCTACATTATGTGACCACGGATGACTCTCCATACTGTTGGTCTACATTATGTAACCACGACTGACTCTCCATACTGTTGGTCTACATTATGTAACCACGACTGACTCTCCATACTGTTGGTCTACATTATGTAACCACGACTGACTCTCCATACTGTTGGTCTACATTATGTGACCACGACTGACTCTCCATACTGTTGGTCTACATTATGTAACCACGACTGACTCTCCATACTGTTGGTCTACATTATGTGACCACGGATGACTCTCCATACTGTTGGTCTACATTATGTAACCACGACTGACTCTCCATACTGTTGGTCTACATTATGTGACCACGACTGACTCTCCATACTGTTGGTCTACATTATGTAACCACGACTGACTCTCCATACTGTTGGTCTACATTATGTGACCACGGCTGACTCTCCATACTGTTGGTCTACATTATGTAACCACGACTGACTCTCCATACTGTTGGTCTACATTATGTGACCACGACTGACTCTCCATACTGTTGGTCTACATTATGTGACCACGACTGACTCTCCATACTGTTGGTCTACATTATGTGACCACGACTGACTCTCCATACTGTTGGTCTACATTATGTGACCACGGCTGACTCTCCATACTGTTGGTCTACATTATGTAACCACGACTGACTCTCCATACTGTTGGTCTACATTATGTAACCAAGGCTGACTCTCCATACTGTTGGTCTACATTATGTGACCATGGCTGACTCTCCATACTGTTGGTCTACATTATGTGACCAAGGCTGACTCTCCATACTGTTGGTCTACATTATGTGACCATGGCTGACTCTCCATACTGTTGTTCTTCATTATGTGACCAAGGCTGACTCTCCATACTGTTGGTCTACATTATGTGACCATGGCTGACTCTCCATACTGTTGGTCTACATTATGTGACCAAGGCTGACTCTCCATACTGTTGGTCTACATTATGTGACCATGGCTGACTCTCCATACTGTCGGTCTACATTATGTGACCATGACTGACTCTCCATACTGTTGGTCTACATTATGTGACCATGGCTGACTCTCCATACTGTTGGTCTACATTATGTGACCATGGCTGACTCTCCATACTGTTGTTCTCCATTATGTGACCACGGCTGACTCACCATACTGTTGATCTACATTATGTGACCACGGCTGACTCTCCATACTGTTGGTCTACATTATGTGACCACGACTGACTCTCAATACTGTTGGTCTACATTATGTAACCATGACTGACTCTCCATACTGTTGGTCTACATTATGTGACCACGACTGACTCTCAATACTGTTGGTCTACATTATGTAACCACGACTGACTCTCCATACTGTTGGTCTACATTATGTAACCACGACTGACTCTCCATACTGTTGGTCTACATTATGTAACCACGACTGACTCTCCATACTGTTGGTCTACATTATGTGACCACGACTGACTCTCAATACTGTTGGTCTACATTATGTAACCACGACTGACTCTCCATACTGTTGGTCTACATTATGTAACCACGACTGACTCTCCATACTGTTGGTCTACATTATGTAACCACGACTGACTCTCCATACTGTTGGTCTACATTATGTGACCACGACTGACTCTCCATACTGTTGGTCTACATTATGTAACCACGACTGACTCTCCATACTGTTGGTCTACATTATGTGACCACGGATGACTCTCCATACTGTTGGTCTACATTATGTAACCACGACTGACTCTCCATACTGTTGGTCTACATTATGTGACCACGACTGACTCTCCATACTGTTGGTCTACATTATGTAACCACGACTGACTCTCCATACTGTTGGTCTACATTATGTGACCACGGCTGACTCTCCATACTGTTGGTCTACATTATGTAACCACGACTGACTCTCCATACTGTTGGTCTACATTATGTGACCACGACTGACTCTCCATACTGTTGGTCTACATTATGTGACCACGACTGACTCTCCATACTGTTGGTCTACATTATGTGACCACGACTGACTCTCCATACTGTTGGTCTACATTATGTGACCACGGCTGACTCTCCATACTGTTGGTCTACATTATGTAACCACGACTGACTCTCCATACTGTTGGTCTACATTATGTAACCACGACTGACTCTCCATACTGTTGGTCTACATTATGTAACCACGACTGACTCCCCATACTGTTGGTTTACATTATGTAACCACGGCTGGGGAGCAGCATATTGGGGCAGGTTGGAAGTTCTCTACTGCAGCTGACCATGGCTTTAGTTGATGTTATTCCACATGTTTCCTCAACTGGGTATATTCCTCATCAATACTACTCCAACGGAAAGTACACACACACACACACACACACACACACACACACACACACACACACACACACACACACACACACACACACACACACACACACACACACACACACACACACACACACACACACACACACACACACACACACACACACCTTCAGAGCCGCATGCATAGCTCCTTTGAGTGAATTAGCCAAGCTGAATGGAGCTGGCCTAAGGGGAACTGGTGGATTAGTGGGGATGCCATTTGTGTGTATAAGCCAGCCATCTGGGTAGGAGCAGGTGTGTATAGAGGTGAGTGTGTACTGTATATGTGTGACTGTGTGTGTGTATGCGTGCATGTGTGTGTATAGTTGAGTGTGTGTACCTCTGCCACACCGCTGAGGCCTGTGTCTGGCTCGGAGGCCCTGACTTGCAGCGTGTGGAGTGTGTGTCCACTCTCAAAGTCCACTGTCCGGGTGAGGCTGACAGCTCCACTCTCCTGGTTGACACTGAACAGGTTGCCAGGGTTCACCAGCAGCATGTAGGAGAGAGTCTTCCTCTGGAAGGAGACGGCCCCCACCATCGCCACACTGCCGGGGGAAACAGGAACGGGATGTCATAAGGAGATACAGTGTACAGGAAGTGATGTCATCGGGAGATGCATTAGACAGGATGCGATGTCAAAAGGAGACACATTAGAGAGGATGTTGATGCGCGCACACACACACACACACACACACACACACCATGTAGAGGGTGGGCAGGCGATGAATACATTGTGCTCCAGTCACCAGAGCCCTGAGGAGGCAGGTTCAGACACACACTTTGCCCTTCATGTTAATCCTAAAGTTTATTTTAATAAATATTTGAATTAGCCACACTTTCATATTCTGAGCCTCGGGACAAAATGATGCATCTGCGTCCCTCCTTCACCCCCACCTTCATAACCTCCCTCCCTTCCCTCCGCCCTCCCTACCAACACATGACACATAATGCAGGGGAATCATCCACGTTCACACAATCCTTTGGCTTCCCCTCTAATGAGCAGCAGAGGCGGCACACACACACACACACACAAACACACTCACTCACTCACTCACTCACACACACACAAACACACACACTCACTCACACAAACACACTCACTCACACACACATAACAAGCACAATACACGAGCAAAAATACATGTACACACATATGCAGAACACACACATTCATTGGTTCACTGGTGCTCTTACCCCACCTCCCTTCCCTCATCCTATTCCTAACCCACATCCAGCAGTTATTCCTGTCCAATGTCACCTATAAAACCCTCATTTATTCACCTTTCTCGTAATCTCTAATGACAGCCTATTCCCCATAAAGTGCGCTAGGTGGCTCTGGTCAAAAGTAGTCCATAATATGGGTAATTTGGTTTTCCTCACAACAATCTCTTCAAACCCAGGGTGTACTCACGCTTGGCCCACGGGCGTGTTCTCTGGGACAGTCAGGGTGTAGGAGGCGTTGGTGAACTGTGGGGGGCGGAACCCTGCCAGAATAGCCACTGTTGCAGGGGGACCCTTCCTGCCCTGCGTGTCCACTGCCTGCACCCTCAGCATGTACTCCCTGCTGGGGGTCAGGGGTCGGCCGGTGGTCCTGACCTCCCCAGAGCTGCGGTCCACTTCAAACGAATCCTCGCCGCCTAGTTACGGGATATAAACAACACGTATAAACACACAGACACACATGGTTCTTCCAAGTGACTCAAAGGTTTCTTGAAGGGATAGTTGACCCCCAAATCAACGTTGTTCTGTGTTTTCACACCTCAACACACAGCTTGCCCCGGGGCCTTATAGACAATCATGTGAGTGATATCATGTAGCAGAGACAGCGATGCAGAAATGGACATCCCTAAGACATTGCTGATTTCTTGGGCTGGGGGGCTGGTGTGTGTGTTTATTTGTGTATAGAGATGGGGGTAGAGGACCCTTCTGCCAGCTGGGTCTGTGTGTGTGCGGTGTGTGTGTGTCTGTGTGTGCATGTGTTATTGGGTTAACATCCAGCCTCTGATCTTTCTCTGAGGAGAACAGGAAGACAGGGTCATCTTAATCCATGTCCCCCTGGGCAGCAGCATCAACAGAAGAGAAAGAGAGAGAAGAGGAGGAGGAAGAGAGAGAGGGAGAAGAGGAGGAGGAAGAGGAGGAGGAGGAAGAGAGAGAGGGAGAAGAGGAGGAGGAGGAAGAGAGAGAGAGAGAAGAGGAGGAAGAGAGAGAGAGAGAGAGAAGAGGAGGAGGAGGAAGAGAGAGAGAAGAGGAGGAGGAGGAGGAAGAGAGAGAGAAGAGGAGGCAGAGGAAAAGAGAGGAATAGGAGGAGGAAGAGAGAGAGAAGAGGAGGAGGAGGAAGAGAGAGAAGAGGAGGAGGAAGAGAGAGAGAAGAGGAGGAGGAGGAAGTAGCCAGGGACATGAAGCTTATCACAGCTGCTGGTAGCCAGGGGACATGTAGCTAATCACAGCTGCTGGTAGCCAGGGACATGAAGCTAATCACAGCTGCTGGTAGCCAGGGACATGAAGCTTATCACAGCTGCTGGTAGCCAGGGTGCATGTAGCTAATCACAGCTGCTGGTAGCCAGGGACATGAAGCTAATCACAACTGCTGGTAGCCAGGGACATGAAGCTAATCACAGCTGCTGGTAGCCAGGGACATGAAGCTAATCACAGCTGCTGGTAGCCAGGGACATGAAGCTAATCACAGCTGCTGGTAGCCAGGGACATGAAGCTAATCACAGCTGCTGGTAGCCAGGGACATGAAGCTAATCACAGCTGCTGGTAGCCAGGGACATGAAGCTAATCACAGCTGCTGGTAGCCAGGGACATGAAGCTAATCACAGCTTTTCATTTTAATTTTTTAATTTTTTAATTTCATTCAATCTACATTGTATATCTATTTATTTGTTTATTTGTTATAATTTATTGTACATTATCGCTGTTTTAGGAAAACCTTAGTACCCTAATAATTGAACATTTGCATGTCATCCTTTAATTAAATGCTTTTATCTCATCAGAGTTTAGCTATCTAATCTAATCAAACGTAATGTAAAATGGACACCATTTAAACGTTGTATCAATTCAATCACAATTTTGCCATACTTCCTCTGTCAAGTATGGTGTTTTTGCTTTATTTCCCCATCGATTGATTCATAAAAAAACAGCCTTACTTGTAGGGAGGCTACCTCACATGATTTTCCATTTCACTAATTGGCCCCCTTGACAAAGAGCTCCTGCCCACAAATCTTCACCATCGTCTCAGGAATCCAACCCACCCCTCCTCTCCAACCCATCCATCTTCCCATCCCTCCTCTCCAACCCATACACCTTCCCATCCCATCCCTCCCTCCCCTCCAACCCATCCATCTTCCCATCCCTCCTCTCCAACCCATCCACCCTCCCATCCCTCCTCTCCAACCCATACACCTTCCCATCCCCTCCCTCCTCTCCAACCCATACACCTTCCCATCCCATCCCATCCCTCCCCTCCAACCCATCCCTCCTCTTCAACCCACCCATCTTCCCATCCCTCCTCTCCAACCCATACACCTTCCCATCCCATCCCTCCTCTCCAACCCATCCCTCCTGTCCAACCCATCCACTATCCCATCCCTCCTCACCCAAAAGATTCCTGATTCCAAATCTAGGAGCCTTGAAAGCCCCGGGGAGTGATTATCCCGCGTTCCACATGCTCGCTAACACGTGTCCCCTCTCCCTCCCCTCTCTCTCCCCAAACGTAATTGAAATTCAACACGACCCCATAAAAGAAAAGAAAATAAACAAAAACAAAATCAATATACAGAGCGGCGGCATAGCCTGTGCCAGATGTTGGTGATAATTACCGCTGTCAGAGCCTTTTTTTGTGTCTGCTTGTTAGCCGTGTTAGCGCTTAGTGGCAGAGGGGATGCTCATGCTAATTTGCACTTGTATCTCTTGCGCTTGACGGAATTTATTGATTTTAGGAGTTGTTTTTTCCCCTGACAACACACAAACAGATGGACACACCATTTCCAGCCCTTCTAGATGGTAGTCACCAGATCGTCATTTCACTCACCGTCCAGTAGCAGAAAGTGGGCGTTTCCTATTGTGCCATCTCGTTGGTGGGCGGTGAGGCGATAGACCACAGAGCCTGGTGCGGCGTCAGGTCCCACTGCGCCCAGGTAGGGCTGGGGGAACATGCTCCACTGCAGGTCTGCCAGGGTGGGCACACTCAGGCTCAGCCTGCAGAGGTACCACTCATCACCTACAGACACAGAAAAGATAAGAGGTTAAGGGTCAGGGTCAAAGGTCAGAGATAACAGTTGGTACAGACATGGGGACATGGAATCACTACTAAGAGGTTGTCTGTGTGAAATGTAGGCATATGAGCTAAATGCATTCTGGGAAAGTGGAGGACTAGTGTCTGCTGAAGCCCCCAATCCTTTGATGGTGATGTCATTGGGTCTGAGTCACAGTGTCTGGGGCCACTTCCCACTATTGGGCTTTGACTTTTCCAAACACATCCATCCATCTCTCTCTTTCAAATGGTTTGCAATCCCTGGCACAATCTCCTTAATCGTATTTGCCTCTCAAAATCAATTTCTCAACAATCCACTGGTAACCCCCACCCTCTCTACAAACCCATCACCCTCTCTTTCTATCGCTCTTCACACGAGCATGTTTCCCACAAAACACACTGTCTGATAGCACACAGAGAGAGGGAGAGAGAGAGAGAGAAAAGGGGAGAAAGAGAGAGGAAAGAGGTGGGGGGGAGGCAGAAAGTAAGCGAGTGCTCTCAGAAGTCCTTCAGAAGATCAGAAAAGATTCAGAGAAGGGGACTCCAGGCAAACAGACATATCTGCCGCTGCGTGTTGTTGCTGCTTGTCGTCTGGTTTTGGGAGAGTTTGTTTTGTCGGCAGACTTGTGCTTCGTGTTGTTTGCCATGTCTGGCGCGAAGGAGAGACAACAGCAAATAAGAGGGAGCTTCACATCTGAGGGACGCAGGGAAGCAGCGGGGAAAAGAGAGGGAGAAGAAAAGAGGAAGACGCACCGCTCTCTCCCTCCTTCCTGCCTTTTCATTTGTGGGCCTTTAGAAGCCTGATAGAGAGAGGGAGTGGGGAAGAGGAAGAGAGAGGGGAGGAAGACACGGGGGAGGATGGGTGCCTTCTCGACAGATCTCTAGATTCTTGTATTGCTATCTTGTAATTCAGCGGATGGATGTGGTTATTTTGTTTGGCGCTTATACACCGATTGGCTATGTGTGAATGTATGAGTTCCTCCACAGACATCAATGACTCTTCATAATGATAGCGGTGTCATGATCCTTGGTCCAAACGACTGAGCACACACTAAGTACATGCCAAAAACACATTTGTATACATAAATGCATACAAATGGCTGACTTAGGGTTGGCTCAGTGGGCTTTAACCATTAAACTGTGGCTGGGGGTCAAAAAGCAAGGGATGAGGAGAGATATAGGAGAGTTAAACACAAGAGTGTCAGTGTCATGACCTGTACATAAACTGCTCACAGAGGAGAGAAGAATATCTTACAGTACGTACATCCACCACAGGTCTCTCTCTCTCTCTCTCTCTCACTCTCTCTACTTCATCTGTCACCAGGGCCATCCATGCCTCTCTCTCTCCTTCTCTTCCCTCTTTTCTCCACCAAACTAGCAGAACTAAAAGTCAGCCAACAGATCCACCTCGTCAGTGTTCTGTGAGAGTGGATCAGTCGACAAAGCGGGCAAAGCTCCACACATCGACCTTGCCAAGGCTTTCGACTCTGTCAATCACCATATTCTTATCGGCAGACTCAGGAGCCTCGGTTTTTCGGATGACTGCCTTGCCTGGTTCACCAATTACTTTGCAGACAGAGTTCAGTGCGTCAAATCGGAGGGCATGCTCTCTGGCCCTCTTGCAGTCTCTATGGGGGTGCCACAGGGTTCAATTCTCGGGCCGACTCTTTTCTCTGTGTATATCAATGATGTTGCTCTTGCTGCGGGCGATTCCCTGATCCACCTCTACGCAGACGACACCATTCTATATACCTTCGGCCCGTCTTTGGACACTGTGCTATCTAACCTCCAAACAAGCTTCAATGCCATACAACACTCCTTCCGTGGCCTCCAACTGCTCTTAAACGCTAGTAAAACCAAATGCATGCTTTTCAACCGGTCGCTGCCTGCACCCGCATGCCCGACTAGCATCACCACCCTGGATGGTTCCGACCTAGAATATGTGGACGTCTATAAGTACCTAGGTGTCTGGCTAGACTGCAAACTCTCCTTCCAGACTCATATCAAACATCTCCAATCGAAAATCAAATCAAGAGTCGGCTTTCTATTCCGCAACAAAGCCTCCTTCACTCACGCCGCCAAGCTTACCCTAGTAAAACTGACTATCCTACCGATCCTCGACTTCGGCGATGTCATCTACAAAATGGCTTCCAACACTCTACTCAGCAAACTGGATGCAGTCTATCACAGTGCCATCCGTTTCGTCACTAAAGCACCTTATACCACCCACCACTGCGACTTGTATGCTCTAGTCGGCTGGCCCTCGCTACATATTCGTCGCCAGACCCACTGGCTCCAGGTCATCTACAAGTCCATGCTAGGTAAAGCTCCGCCTTATCTCAGCTCACTGGTCACGATGGCAACACCCATCCGTAGCACGCGCTCCAGCAGGTGTATCTCACTGATCATCCCTAAAGCCAACACCTCATTTGGCCGCCTTTCGTTCCAGTACTCTGCTGCCTGTGACTGGAACGAATTGCAAAAATCGCTGAAGTTGGAGACTTTTATCTCCCTCACCAACTTCAAACATCAGCTATCTGAGCAGCTAACCGATCGCTGCAGCTGTACATAGTCTATTGGTAAATAGCCCACCCTTTTTCACCTACCTCATCCCCATACTGTTTTTATTTATTTACTTTTCTGCTCTTTTGCACACCAATATCTCTACCTGTACATGACTCCCCCTTTGGTTTCTACTGTGTTATTGACTTGTTAATTGTTTACTCCATGTGTAACTCTTTGTTGTCTGCTCACACTGCTATGCTTTATCTTGGCCAGGTCGCAGTTGCAAATGAGAACTTGTTCTCAACTAGCCTACCTGGTTAAATAAAGGTGAAATAATTTTTTTTTTAAAAACACGTGTCTGCTACCGGCTTTCTAATCCACGTAAGATCCGATGGTAACCAGGCGAAATCGCCCCAGATACGATACACACCGCCGTATTAATAGCCCAGTGACACTCGTCTGAGTCCCCTCAAAGCTGTCTCCTCATTTGAATATCAATTCAGATGATGTCACCGATTGTTATGCAAATCCAGGGAATAAAAGGGGAAAATTGTGTTTGTTTTCTTCCCCCTGATTTGATAAACAGTGAATTAGAGATGCAGCCGTGCAAAAGAGGCCAGTATTGACGGAGCGAGAATGAGATTGCATTCAAATGGTCTTTATGTGTCTGACATCAGATGGAGATGACACATTTGAGTGGGGCCCAATTTGTGTCAGTACATTGACAGTGTTGTCCAATAACAGCCTACCGAAATGACATGAGGCTTCAACTGAAGAAGAAGTAATGACGGAATGGGGAAGATTCTTTCACATCTCCATGAAGAACTAGGAGTTGTCCTTTAACCATTACATTAAATAAAGGGGGTGATAGAGAGAGGGGACACCCATCCTAAATCCCCAAGCCCCCAGGACCCTCTTGGCTCCTCTTGGCCCCTAGTGATCCCTCTCAGACCTGACAGAGATGGTGTGTGGTATCTGGTGACGTGATGTCCCTAGAACAAAGCTGTGATGGGACTGGCGGGAGATCAGAGGTATCACTGTTACAGGAGACCACCTGAGGTACCATACAGAGGGTAAGAGTCATGCAGCTGAGCTAGGATTACACACACACTGTTTTTGTACATACACACACAGATTTATACTCCCACAATGCCCCTGGGGAGGTCACATAGGTGTGCGTGTGTGTTTGTGTGAATGATAGCGTGGGATGTGTCGCCTTGGTGACTCACAGAGTGCAGGTGTCCCCATGAGTCCAGTCTCTGTGGCAGCAGGTTAAGTCTTTGTGACATTTGAACACACACGCATGCAGGCATCTCACGTAATTGCCTGTCCTTGCTGGCCTGGCAGGGAGTTGACACTGGGTGTGTGTGTGTGTGTGTCAGAATCTAAAAAGAGTATCTCTTTCACGCACGATTAACTACTCAATGATGTGGATCTCACTTTTTGTTTTAATGACATGCATAATTACGTTTCAAATCAATAGCTTTTTTCTCCTCTAAAACCAGTGTGAGAAGGAGATAGTGAGTGAGAGTGAGAGAGAGAGAGAGAGAGAGAGAGAGAGAGAGAGAGAGAGAGAGAGAGAGAGAGAGAGAGAGAGGGAGAGCGAGAGAGATAGATAGAGATTGAGATAGAGGGGGAGGGAGAGAGATAGAGAGAGAAAAGAGAGAGGGACAGAGATAGAGAGCGAGAGAGATAAAGTACAGGCTCAGTGAGCACAGCCTTGCTATTGAGTAAAACATGGCTCCTTGTAGAGGAAAGGCTGTGCAACCACCGCACCACAGCAGAACCCGAAACAGAGCTGAGACAGAGCTGCATTTCCTGACAAAATGTTAAAAATATAAAACAATTAGAGAGTGTAATTTCCCCGAATTTGAAACCCTTATTCAAGGTTTCAAAGACCTCTCTGATGAGGATATGCTACCCATCCTGTTGGGGGAGGATGCAGAGAACTTGTTTTCCAAGATGGCATAGCAGTTCAGACGTCTTTTGTCCTCGTCTTGTCGTGTCCCGTATATATATATATATTTACAACTTTTTTCACATACATTTTTAAAATTTTCCATCAACTCATCTTCAAAACACTCCCCTGCAACCCGCCTCACCAATTTATATTTATAAAAAAGTATTATTTACCTCAAATCTGTAATCCTCCAAGAAGCTAGCCAGAAACTCCAAGAAGCTAGCCAGAAACTAGCCAGGAGCTAGCCAGAAGCTAATCAGAACCTAGTTCAGAAGCTAGTTAGCTTCTTTACTGGCAAATCGTTAGTATTCAGCTAACCACGGTTTGTGGTCATCAGCTATCCTTTAGCTCGAAAATCTATCGCCAGTTTTGTACGGCGCAGCGCGGCTCGGAACGGAACATACCGGACCAATTTTTCTCTCCATGGCCCTGGATTTCAACCGCTCTCTGGACATTCATACCTGGATCTCACAGCTAGCTAGCTGCTATCTGTGTGACTATCGGCTTTCGTCGATTCCGGAGCAAACATCAATTATTCCGGAGCTAGCCAGCTCCGTCAATCACTCCTGAGTTCCATCAATCACTCCTGGGCTGCAGTCACCTATCCGGACCCGTTTTACTGCCTACGCGGAGCCCCACCGGGCCTTCACAACTGGACTGCCGACGTTATCTACCCGAAGGAGTTATCCGGCTGGCTCCTCCGTCGCGACATTACCTGAACGCCCATCTGCGACCTGCTAACCGTTAGCTGTCTTATCGGCTGCTATCTGAATAGACAATCGGACAATTAATTAATTTATTTTTATTATTATTATGTTTTCTTCTTGGGCCTCTATAACTATATCTATTGTTTTTATTTTTGTTGTTGTTTTATGATTCGGATTAATCCCCTCTACCACACGGAATCCCACTAATCTACTGACGGAACGCAAGAGGTGGCTAATAACAGACCTCCATCCTATGCTAGCTTGCTACCGGTGGCCTGGCTAGCTGTCTAAATCGCCGTGACCCCCAAACAACCTCTCCACTCACCGGACCCTTTTGATCACTCGACTAAGCATGCCTCTCCTTAATGTCAATATGCCTTGTCCATTGCTGTTCTGGTTAGTGTTTATTGGCTTATTTCACTGTAGAGCCTCTAGTCCTGCTCACTATACCTTATCCAACCTATTAGTTCCACCACCCACACATGCAATGACATCTCCTGGTTTCAATGATGTTTCTAGAGACAATATCTCTCTCTTCATCACTCAATACCTAGGTTTACCTCCACTGTATTCACATCCTACCATACCTTTGTCTGTACATTATACCTTGATGCTATTTTATCGCCCCCAGAAACCTTCTTTTACTCTCTGTTCCAGACGTTCTAGACAACCAATTCTTATTGCTTTTAGCCGCACCCTTATTCTACTCCTCCTATGTTCCTCTGGCGATGTAGAGGTGAATCCAGGCCCTGCAGTGCCTAGCTCCACTCCTATTCCCCAGGAGCTCTCTTTTGACGACTTCTGTAACCGTAATAGCCTTGGTTTCATGCATGTTAACATTAGAAGCCTCCTCCCTAAGTTTGTTCTATTCACTGCTTTAGCACACTCTGCCAACCCGGATGTTCTAGCTGTGTCTGAATCCTGGCTTAGGAAGACCACCAAAAATTCAGAAATTTTAATTCCAAACTACAACATTTTCAGACAAGATAGAACTGCCAAAGGGGGCGGTGTCGCAATCTACTGCAAAGATAGCCTGCAGAGTTCTGTCCTACTATCCAGGTCTGTACCCAAACAATTTGAACTTCTACTTTTAAAAATCCACCTCTCTAAAAACAAGTCTCTCACCGTTGCCGCCTGCTATAGACCACCCTCTGCCCCCAGCTGTGCTCTGGACACCATATGTGAACTGATTGCCCCCCATCTATCTTCAGAGCTCGTGCTGCTAGGTGACCTAAACTGGAACATGCTTAACACCCCAGCCATCCTACAATCTAAACTTGATGCCCTCAATCTCACACAAATTATCAATGAACCTACCAGGTACCTCCCCAAAGCCTTAAACACGGGCACCCTCATAGATATCATCCTAACCAACTTGCCCTCTAAATACACCTCTGCTGTCTTCAACCAAGATCTCAGCGATCACTGCCTCATTGCCTGCATCCGTAATGGGTCAGCGGTCAAACGACCTCCACTCATCACTGTAAAACGCTCCCTGAAACACTTCAGCGAGCAGGACTTTCTAATCGACCTGGCCGGGGTATCCTGGAAGGATATTGATCTCATCCCGTCAGTAGAGGATGCCTGGATATTTTTTTTAAATGCCTTCCTAACCATCTTAAATAAACATGCCCCATTCAAGAAATTTAGAACCAGGAACAGATATAGCCCTTGGTTCTCCCCAGACCTGACTGCCCTTAACCAACACAAAAACATCCTATGGCGTTCTGCATTAGCATCGAACAGCCCCCGTGATATGCAGCTGTTCAGGGAAGCTAGAAACCATTATACACAGGCAGTTAGAAAAGCCAAGGCTAGCTTTTTCAAGCAGAAATTTGCTTCCTGCAACACTAACTCAAAAAGGTTCTGGGACACTTTAAAGTCCATGGAGAATAAGAACACCTCCTCCCAGCTACCCACTGCACTGAAGATAGGAAACACTGTCACCACTGATAAATCCACCATAATTGAGAATTTCAATAAGCATTTTTCTACGGCTGGCCATGCTTTCCACCTGGCTACTCCTACCCCGGTCAACAGCACTGCACCCCCAACAGCAACTCGCCCAAGCCTTCCCCATTTCTCCTTCTCCCAAATCCGTTCAGCTGATGTCCTGAAAGAGCTGCAAAATCTGGACCCCTACAAATCAGCCGGGCTAGACAATCTGGACCCTTTCTTTCTAAAATTATCTGCCGAAATTGTTGCCACCCCTATTACTAGCCTGTTCAACCTCTCTTTCGTGTCGTCTGAGATTCCGAAAGATTGGAAAGCAGCTGCGGTCATCCCCCTCTTCAAAGGGGGGGACATTCTTGACCCAAACTGCTACAGACCTATATCTATCCTACCATGCCTTTCTAAGGTCTTCGAAAGCCAAGTCAACAAACAGATTACCGACCATTTCGAATCTCACCATACCTTCTCTGCTATGCAATCTGGTTTCAGAGCTGGTCATGGGTGCACCTCAGCCACGCTCAAGGTCCTAAACGATATCTTAACTGCCATCGATAAGAAACATTACTGTGCAGCCGTATTCATTGATCTGGCCAAGGCTTTCGACTCTGTCAATCACCACATCCTCATCGGCAGACTCGACAGCCTTGGTTTCTCAAATGATTGCCTCGCCTGGTTCACCAACTACTTCTCTGATAGAGTTCAGTGTGTCAAATCGGAGGGTCTGCTTCCCGGACCTCTGGCAGTCTCTATGGGGGTGCCACAGGGTTCAATTCTTGGACCGACTCTCTTCTCTGTATACATCAATGAGGTCGCTCTTGCTGCTGGTGAGTCTCTGATCCACCTCTACGCAGACGACACCATTCTGTATACTTCTGGCCCTTCTTTGGACACTGTGTTAACAACCCTCCAGGCAAGCTTCAATGCCATACAACTCTCCTTCCGTGGCCTCCAATTGCTCTTAAATACAAGTAAAACTAAATGCATGCTCTTCAACCGATCGCTACCTGCACCTATCCGCCTGTCCAACATCACTACTCTGGACGGCTCTGACTTAGAATACGTGGACAACTACAAATACTTAGGTGTCTGGTTAGACTGTAAACTCTCCTTCCAGACCCATATCAAACATCTCCAATCCAAAGTTAAATCTAGAATTGGCTTCCTATTTCGCAACAAAGCATCCTTCACTCATGCTGCCAAACATACCCTTGTAAAACTGACCATCCTACCAAGCCTCAACTTTGGCGATGTCATTTACAAAATAGCCTCCAATACCCTACTCAACAAATTGGATGCAGTCTATCACAGTGCAATCCGTTTTGTCACCAAAGCCCCATATACTACCCACCATTGCGACCTGTACGCTCTCGTTGGCTGGCCCTCGCTTCATACTCGTCGCCAAACCCACTGGCTCCATGTCATCTACAAGACTCTGCTAGGTAAAGTCCCCCCTTATCTCAGCTCGCTGGTCACCATAGCATCTCCCACCTGTAGCACACGCTCCAGCTGGTATATCTCTCTAGTCACCCCCAAAACCAATTCTTTCTTTGGCCGCCTCTCCTTCCAGTTCTCTGCTGCCAATGACTGGAACGAACTACAAAAATCTCTGAAACTGGAAACACTTATCTCCCTCACTAGCTTTAAGCACCAACTGTCAGAGCAGCTCACAGATTACTGCACCTGTACATAGCCCACCTATAATTTAGCCCAAACAACTACCTCTTTCCCAACTGTATTTTATTTATTTATTTATTTTGCTCTTTTGCACCCCATTATTTTTATTTCTACTTTGCACATTCTTCCATTGCAAAACTACCATTCCAGTGTTTTACTTGCTATAATGTATTTACTTTGCCACCATGGCCTTTTTTGCCTTTACCTCCCTTCTCACCTCATTTGCTCACATCGTATATAGACTTGTTTATACTATATTATTGACTGTATGTTTGTTTTACTCCATGTGTAAATCTGTGTCGTTGTATCTGTCGAACTGCTTTGCTTTATCTTGGCCAGGTCGCAATTGTAAATGAGAACTTGTTCTCAACTTGCCTACCTGGTTAAATAAAGGTGAAATAAATCAAAATAAATAAATAAAAACTGTAGGTTGGCAGAAAACGACATTGCTGCCTGCCATAAGATGAGGGACAGTGTCTGACAGACCAACCAACCTGCACATGTACTCTATGATATTGTTATTGTTTAATGTATGGTTATTATGACCCTTGGTGATTGCTATCCCCATTGACAATATTGATTATTATTATTCATTATTTAAACATTGCCTCCATAGTGAGCTTTGGCAAGATGTACATTGTTACGTCATGCCAATAAAGCAAATGTAATTTAATTGTTAGAGGGGGAGGGAGAGAGAGCGAGGGAGGGAGAGAGAGAGAGTGATAGCGAGAGAAAAGAGATAGATAGAGAGGGAGAGATGCTCAATGTGTGAGAGAAACCACAGAGAAACTTGCAACATCCTCTATACTTATATTACAGCTGGTTAGGGGATAATTGACTGTGTTAATATTAGACCATCAAAAGAGACTGTCCCCAAATCTTTCAATAGGTGGGGTCTAGTTGCCATTGGGTAGCTACCGAGAACAATATTTTGAGGGAGGAGAGTCATTGAGGGACAAACCCCCTGAGTTCTATGGGCTGGGAACCCTGCTCCCCATCTGCTCCCTGGTAGCCAGCGGACTGAGGCGTTATGCATCCTAATTAATGATCTTATAGACTGGCCCACTTTCCCCCCCTGCACGCACACACACACACACACACACAGAGAGGGAGAGAGAAGTGAGAAAGAAAGAGAGAAGAGAGAAGGAGAGAGAGAGAGCGAGAGAGAGGGAGAGAAGAGAGAGAAGAGAGAAAGAAGAGAGAAAGAAGAGAGAAGAAGGAGGGAGGGAGGGAGGGAGGGAGGGAGGTGAGAAGATAGAAGTCAAGACAGACGAGAGAGAGAGAGAGAGAGAGAGAGAGAGAGAGAGAGAGAGAGAGAGAGAGAAAGAGAGAAAGAGAGAACATAGAAAGGGGACATCATTATATTCACTCCCCTCTGTTCATTTAACACAGACAGTCTGACCTCACTGTGGACGTCCCCTGGTATCTCTGGTACCTAAAGTGGACAGAGGAATAGGACAGCCCTACAGTACTGCTACCATCACTCCCCTCATTTCTCAAATCCTCCTCTCATTTCTCCACATTTCACCCTTGGTTGACTTTTACTGCCCAAACCTAATGATATTCCAAACGCTCAATTGGTTTAACGTAGCTAAGCAACCAATCTGATGATGTAAATGCATGTCAATGCAATACTCCTTGAAATACAAGAGACAGACAGCAGGAATAACTTATTCTATTTTCTCCCCTGACAAAGTCACAAACAAACAGGTATTGAGAAACATGAGGGGAAAATGAATACATTTCATCCACAGACAGAACTGTGCAGTGTGTGTGTGTGTGTGTGTGTGTGTGTGTGTGTGTGTGTGTGTGTGTGTGTGTGTGTGTGTGTGTGTGTGTGTGTGTGTGTGTGTGTGTGTGTTTTCTGATAAGCCCTGAGGCTGTGTGTGGATGGAGGCCTCCCCACTACACACTCATCCACACACAGACAATTAAATGCAGAGGAGACATAGCTGCTCATGTATGTCCCTGCATGCCTTGTGGAGTGACAACGTTCCATCACATCATCCCACCCTCTCTCTTACTCCTCCTGGACTCTGGTCTCCTAGCACCTTGTGAACACATCCTAACTAACTACCACAACCAATAACCACCCGTGTCATGCCTGTCTCTTTGGAATGAGATGCCCATAGGGGGCTGCCCTCTCTCTGCCTGACCACAATGTAGTAGTATTTCACCACTCGAGGACCGTGGACGCCCGTGAGTGAGTGAGCGAGCGAGTCCTCACAGTCGACACAACACGGAAACTCAATTAGAGCCATTCTGAGGTCGGGTGTGCATGGGAATGGAGGGTTAGGGGAGGAACAGAGGGTATTATGGGGGTTTAGTAAGCTCCCAGCTACACTAATAGTGTTCTCCACTCCACCCAGACCACCTTCAAAATACACTCACCTTACTGTGAGGTGAATGCAGAGTGTGTGTGTGACCTCTCAAGGTGAGTTATCAACAACAAGAGCCTCAGGCTGCTTCTACACGGGGTGTGTATCTGTCAGAGGAGGCTTGTGGGAGGCGCTATAGGAGGACGGGCTCATTGTAAACAAAACGCCTCTACACCAACTGTTTACATCAACTAACCATCTCTATCTCTTATTTCCCCACAGGTAGATAGGGTATATTGTCCTTTCTCATATCCAGTATTCATTAGCAAGTAGGGAAACGTATAGTCTTACAAGGGGTTATTTATTTCAGCACCCTCACTGTGCTCGTAGTCTTCCTGGTAAGCACTGCTCATCCTCACTTCGGAGTATAGATTACTTCCCCCACCAAGGACACTGGGATCGTCTGAACTCTCCCAACTCAATATGCAGCTGCCGCCGGCGCGATAGAAGACAGAATCTGGGTGGATAAGCCGGATCCAGGGGGTTGATTTTCCCAATAACTCCTAAGAATGGAATCAATCGCTCCAGAGGAGTGGAGAGGCTGGATCCAAAGACAGAGTGAAAACCAAAGCTCTCTGTCTTTGACGGCAGAGTGAAAAACAGTTGGATTTATTTATCTGATCCCCAATCTCGATGCTGTGTGAGACGGGGTCTGCGAGGGAGGATTGGAGAAGGCCATCATAGGAAAATGGGTCAAAAGCCAAAGCCTGTCTGTGGAGCAGTGGTATGATGATACACACACTCACATACAGTATACATTCACATTAAGTCCCTGCCAGTGTAAGGGCAGTGACTACAGTTATTAAATGTCCTTGGGGAACCTTTCAATGCTGTCAGACTTCAGGTCATCAGGATTTTACAGTCGAATTCATTCTCCTTTAGTTTGTGTGGTTGAGTGTATGAGGTACATCTGCTGTAATCTCAACTGCCATGAGAGAAGTTTGTGATGGTGAGACTACTTCTGCAAGAGTTACGCCCAAAGATAAATGAGTGAAATAAGGAGAGAACAGAAAGAGTGGATAAAGCCACACAAGGCTCAGTATTCCAAACTGTATTTTATAAACGTATTTCAATGTCACCTCAGAGAGAGAGAGTAGATCTAAGGGAGAGAGAGAGACAGAGAGAGTGAGAGAGCGAGAGAGAGTGGGAGAGAGAAGAGAGAGAGAGAGGAGAAGAGAGATGAGAGACGAGTAGGAGAGAGAGAGAGAGAGAGAGAGAGAGAGAGAGAGGAGAGGAGATGTGAGTAGAGAGGAGAGAGAGAGAGAGACGAGAAACAGAAACAGAGGTCAAGAAAGAGAGGGGGTCAATGAAGAGAGAAAAATGACAGAGGGGTAGCTCTCAGAAGGTTTTCACTCATCTAACACTCATTCTTTCTTTTCTGCCTTAAATCTCTCTCGACCCTTACCACCATACCTCAATAATTCAACTTTTACATCGACTGCAACAGACCCTTGAATTGAGAAAAACCTACAGACTCTCACAAGCTGTGGAAGAAAATGCATTGTGATCTAAAACATGAAAACTGTCGTTTAAATTATGAATATCTGAGGACTTTTGTCAGACATTAAAAAATAAAACAGTAAACATTTTATGTGGCAACTCATTCGTTATTGATGTGTTATTGTGTGTTATTGTGTGTCATTGTGTGTGTGGCTGTGTGTTATTGTGTGTGTGGCTGTGTGTTATGTTATGTGGCAACTCATTCGTTATTGATGTGTTATGTCAAGATATTTCTCTGTAGAAACTGACAATTATGGAAGTGTGATTAGGGAGGAGAAGCAAGGTGTGTGTGTGTGTGTCTGCTTGTCGAGGGATTATGTTGGATTTAATAGAATCAGCCATATAACTTTAAATGAGCAACACAGTCACATTTCATGTAGGCATTTACAGGTCCAATTTCAGTTGATTATCTCACTGTGTCAATGTCAAGGTCAGCAGGAGGCTGTGAACAGCTGAACCCAGACCTGCCTACAGGATTTGGATCTGCCAGAGCTGCCAACAGTGCCTGTCTTCAATCACCTGACATCTACGGCAACCATGGGTGACAGACAGACGGGTACACATACAGTGCTGTACATACACACTCACACACTTACACATATGTAGCGCTGATGATCAAACACAAGCACCTCAGGTGACATGGGGTTGAAAAAAACACATCACATCACATCATGTGTGTGTGTGTATGTGTGTGTGTCTGTGAGTTTGTGGGGGGTGATAATAGTTCTGGTCAGGCACTGGCGGACAGGGACAGATAGGGGAGGCAAACTCCCTGACCCTGAACATCTCATAGACTGCAAGAACACCACACTAAACAGCTAACGACGTGTGTGTGCCTGCTGCCTTGAATTGTGTGTGGCTCGCCCCTGGTTGTCTGCTCTGTATGTGCGTGTCTGATTTCTTCGTTTTCTGATGAGACACCCTCTACTGGAGCTCTGTGGTGTGTGTGTGTGTGTTGTGTGTGTGTGTGTGTGTGTGTGTGTGTGTGTGTGTGTGTGTGTGTGTGTGTGGTGTGTGTGTGTGTGTGTGTGTGTGTGTGTGTGTGTGTGTGTGTGTGTAACTCTGATCCCTTATCAGCAACTATCATGTGGCTCAACAAAGAAAAAACACAAAGGAGGAAAAGCTCTACTGAACCTGGCTGTGTGTTATTGTGTGTCATTGTGTGTTATTGTGTGTTATTGTGTGTTATTGTGTGTTATTGTGTGTGTGGCTGTGTGTTATTGTGTGTTATTGTGTGTTATTGTGTGTTATTGTGTGTGTGGCTGTGTGTTATTGTGTGTCATTGTGTGTTATTGTGTGTTATTGTGTGTGTGGCTGTGTGTTATTGTGTGTTATTGTGTGTTTAATTGTGTGTTATTGTGTGTCATTGTGTGTTATTGTGTGTTATTGTGTGTGTGGCTGTGTGTTATTGTGTGTCATTGTGTGTTATTGTGTGTTATTGTGTGTGTGGCTGTGTGTTATTGTGTGTTATTGTGTGTTATTGTGTGTCATTGTGTGTTATTGTGTGTGTGGCTGTGTGTTATTGTGTGTCATTGTGTGTTATTGTGTGTTATTGTGTGTTATTGTGTGTGTGGCTGTGTGTTATTGTGTGTCATTGTGTGTTATTGTGTGTTATTGTGTGTTATTGTGTGTGTGGCTGTGCTGTGTGTTATTGTGTGTTATTGTGTGTTATTGTGTGTGTGGCTGTGTGTTATTGTGTGTTATTGTGTGTGTGGCTGTGTGTTATTGTGTGTTATTGTATGTTATTGTGTGTTATTGTGTGTGTGGCTGTGTGTTATTGTGTGTTATTGTGTGTGTTATTGTGTGTTATTGTGTGTGTGGCTGTGTGTTATTGTGTGTGTGGCTGTGTGTTATTGTGTGTTATTGTGTGTCATTGTGTGTGTGGCTGTGTATTGGTGTGTTTTATTGTGTGTCATTGTGTGTGTGGCTGTGTGTTATTGTGTGTTATGTGTGTGTGGCTGTTGTGTTATTGTGTGTCATTGTGGTGTGTGGCTGTGTGTTATTGTGTGTTTAATTGTGTGTTATTGTGTTGTTACTTGTGTGTGTGGCTGTGGTGTATATTGTGTGTGTGGCTGTGTGTATTTGTGTGTTATTGTGTGTATTGTGTGTCATTGTGTGTGTGCTGTGTGTTAATTTGTGTGTTTATTGTGTGTTATTGTGTGTCATTGTGTGTGTGGCTGTGTGTTATTGTGTGTTATTGTGTGTTATTGTTGTCATTGTGTGTGTGGCTGTGTGTTATTGGTTTATTGTGTGTATTGGTGTGTGTGCTTTGTGGTTATTGTGTGTCATTGTGTGTGTGCTTGTGTGTTATTGTGTGTTATTGTGTGTGTGGCTGTGTGTTATTGTGTGTCATTGTGTGTGTGGCTGTGTGTTATTGTGTGTCATTGTGTGTGTGGCTGTGTGTTATTGTGTGTTATTGTGTGTGTGGCTGTGTGTTATTGTGTGTCATTGTGTGTGTGGCTGTGTGTTATTGTGTGTTATTGTGTGTGTGGCTGCTGTGTGTTATTGTGTCATTGTGTGTTGTGGCTGTGTGTTATGTGTGTTATTGTGTGTGTGGCTGTGTGTTATTGTGTGTTATTGTGTGTTATTGTGTGTGTGGCTGTGTGTTATTGTGTGTCATTGTGTGTGTGGCTGTGTGTTATTGTGTGTTATTGTGTGTTATTGGTGTGTGGGCTGTGTGTTATGTGTGTCATTGTTGTATTATTGTGTGGTATTGTGTGTGATGGCTGTGTGTTTATTGTGTGTTATTGTGTGTTATTGTGTGTCATTGTGTGTTATTGTGTGTTATTGTGTGTTATTGTGTGTTATTGTGTGTGTGGCTGTGTGTTATTGTGTGTCATTGTGTGTGTGGCTGTGTGTTATTTTGTGTTATTGTGTGTTATTGTGTGTTATTGTGTGTTATTGTGTGTTATTGTGTGTGGGCTGTGTGTTATTTGTGTGTGGCTGTGTGTTATTGGGTGTATTGTGTGTTATTGTGTGTCATTGTGTGTGTGGCTGTGTGTTATTGTGTTTTATTTGTGTGTTATTGTGTGTCATTGTGTGTTATTGTGTGTTATTGTGTGTTATTGTGTGTGTGGCTGGTGTTATTTGTGTCATTGTGTGTTATTGTGTGTATTGTGTGTTATTGTGTGTGTGGCTGTGTGTTATTGTGTGTTATTGTGTGTTATGTGGTGTGCATTGTGTTGTATTGTGTTGTGTGGCTGTGTGTTATTGTGTGTCATTGTGTGTTATTGTGTGTTATTGTGTGTGTGGCTGTGTGTTATTGTGTGTCATTGTGTGTTATTGTGTGTTATTGTGTGTGTGGCTGTGTGTTATTGTGGTTATTGTGTGGTTATTGTGTGTCATTGTGTGTTATTGTGTGTTTATGGTGTATTGTGTTATTGTGTGTGTGGCTGTGTGTTATTGTGTGTTATTGTGTGTTATTGTGTGTTATTGTGTGTTATTGTGTGTTATTGTGTGTGTGGCTGTGTGTTATTGTGTGTTATTGTGTGTTATTGTGTGTTATTGTGTGTGTGGCCGTGCTTCTACACCTGCATTGCTTGCTGTTTGGGGTTTTAGGCTGGGTTTCTGTACAGCACTTTGAGATATCAGCTGATGTACGAAGGGCTCTATAAATAAATTTGATTTGATTTGATTTGTGTGGCTGTGTGTTATTGTGTGTTATTGTGTGTTATTGTGTGTTATTGTGTGTTATTGTGTGTGTGGCTGTGTGTTATTGTGTGTTATTGTGTGTTATTGTGTGTCATTGTGTGTTATTGTGTGTTCTGTGTGGTTATGTGTGTTATTGTGTGTGTGGCTGTGTGTTATTGTGTGTTATTGTGTGTTATTGTGTGGTTCTTGTGTGTTATTGTGTGTTATTGTGTGTGTGCTGTGTGTATTGTGTGTTATTGTGTGTTATTGTGTGTTATTGTGTGTGTGGCCGTGCTTCTACACCTGCATTGCTTGCTGTTTGGGGTTTTAGGCTGGGTTTCTGTACAGCACTTTGAGATATCAGCTGATGTACGAAGGGCTATATAAATAAATTTGATTTGATTTGATTTGTGTGGCTGTGTGTTATTGTGGTATTGTGTGTGTTATTGTGTGTTATTGTGTGTTATTGTGTGTTATTGTGTGTGTTTGTGTGTGGCTGTGTGTTATTGTGTGTTATTGTGTGTTATTGTGTGTGTGGCTGTGTGTTATTGTGTGTTATTGTGTGTTATTGTGTGTTATTGTGTGTTATTGTGTGTGTGGCTGTGTGTTATTGTGTGTTATTGTGTGTTATTGTGTGTTATTGTGTGTTATTGTGTGTTATTGTGTGTGTGGCTGTGTGTTATTGTGTGTGTGGCTGTGTGTTATTGTGTGTTATTGTGTGTCATTGTGTGTGTGGCTGTGTGTTATTGTGTGTTATTGTGTGTTATTGTGTGTTATTGTGTGTTATTGTGTGTGTGGCTGTGTGTTATTGTGTGTTATTGTGTGTTATTGTGTGTTATTGTGTGTGTGGCTGTGTGTTATTGTGTGTGTGGCTGTGTGTTATTGTGTGTTATTGTGTGTCATTGTGTGTGTGGCTGTGTGTTATTGTGTGTTATTGTGTGTTATTGTGTGTTATTGTGTGTCATTGTGTGTGTGGCTGTGTGTTATTGTGTGTTATTGTGTGTTATTGTGTGTCATTGTGTGTGTGGCTGTGTGTTTTGTGTGTTATTGTGTGTGTGGCTGTGTGTTATTGTGTGTCATTGTGTGTGTGGCTGTGTGTTATTGTGTGTTATTGTGTGTTATTGTGTGTGTGGCTGTGTGTTATTGTGTGTGTGGCTGTGTGTTATTGTGTGTTATTGTGTGTTATTGTGTGTCATTGTGTGTGTGGCTGTGTGTTATTGTGTGTTATTGTGTGTGTGGCTGTGTGTTATTGTGTGTCATTGTGTGTGTGGCTGTGTGTTATTGTGTGTTATTGTGTGTCATTGTGTGTGTGGCTGTGTGTTATTGTGTGTTATTGTGTGTTATTGTGTGTCATTGTGTGTGTGGCTGTGTGTTATTGTGTGTTATTGTGTGTGTGGCTGTGTGTTATTGTGTGTCATTGTGTGTGTGGCTGTGTGTTATTGTGTGTTATTGTGTGTGTGGCTGTGTGTTATTGTGTGTCATTGTGTGTGTGGCTGTGTGTTATTGTGTGTCATTGTGTGTGTGGCTGTGTGTTATTGTGTGTTATTGTGTGTGTGGCTGTGTGTTATTGTGTGTCATTGTGTGTGTGGCTGTGTGTTATTGTGTGTTATTGTGTGTGTGGCTGTGTGTTATTGTGTGTCATTGTGTGTGTGGCTGTGTGTGTTATTGTGTGTTATTGTGTGTTATTGTGTGTGTGGCTGTGTGTTATTGTGTGTCATTGTGTGTTATTGTGTGTTATTGTGTGTTATTGTGTGTCATTGTGTGTGTGGCTATGTGTTATTGTGTGTTATTGTGTGTTATTGTGTGTCATTGTGTGTGTGGCTGTGTGTTATTGTGTGTTATTGTGTGTTATTGTGTGTTATTGTGTGTGTGGCTGTGTGTTATTGTGTGTTATTGTGTGTGTGGTGTGTGTTATTGTGTGTCATTGTGTGTGTGGCTGTGTGTTATTGTGGGTTATTTGTGTGTGTGGCTGTGTGTTATGTGTGTGTCATGTGTGTGTGGCTGTGTGTTATTGTGTGTCATTGTGTGTGTGGCTGTGTGTTATATGTGTTATGTGTTATTGTGTGTGTGGCTGTGTGTTATTGTGTGTCATTGTGTGGTGGCTGTGTGTTATTGTGTGTTATTGTGTGTGTGGCTGGTGTTTATTGTGTGTCATTGTGTGTGTGGCTGTGTGTTATTGTGTGTTATTGTGTGTTATTGTGTGTGTGGCTGTGTGTTATTGTGTGTCATTGTGTGTTATTGTGTGTTTAGTGGTGTTATTGTGTGTGTGGCTGTGTGTTATTGTGTGTCATTGTGTGTGTGGCTGTGTGTTATTGTGTGTTATTGTGTGTTATTGTGTGTGTGGCTGTGTGTTATTGTGTGTCATTGTGTGTTATTGTGTGTTATGGTGTGTGTGGTGGTTATTGTGTGTTATTGTGTGTTATTGTGTGTTATTGTGTGTTATTGTGTGTTATTGTGTGTGTGGCTGTGTGTTATTGTGTGTCATTGTGTGTGTGGCTGTGTGTGTTATTTGTGTTATTGTGTGTTATTGTGTGTTATTGTGTGTTATTGTGTGTTAGTGGTGTGTGTGGCTGTGGTTATTGTGTGTGTGGCTGTGTGTGTTATTGTGTGTTATTGTGTGTTATTGTGTGTCATTGTGTGTGTGGCTGTGTGTTATTGTGTGTTATTGTGTGTTATTGTGTGTTATTGTGTGTCATTGTGTGTTATTGTGTGTTATTGTGTGTTATTGTGTGTGTGGCTGTGTGTTATTGTGTGTCATTGTGTGTTATTGTGTGTTATTGTGTGTTATTGTGTGTTGTGGCTGTGTGTTATTGTGTGTTATTGTGTGTATTGTGTGTCTTGTATGTTATTGTGTGTGTGGCTGTGTGTTATTGTGTGTCATTGTGGTTATTGTGTGTTATTGTGTGTTATTGTGTTGTGGCTGTGTGTTATTGTGTGTCATTGTGTGTTATTGTGTGTTATTGTGTGTTATTGTGTGTGTGGCTGTGTGTTATTGTGTGTTATTGTGTGTTATTGTGTGTTATTGTGTGTCATTGTGTGTTATTGTGTGTTATTGTGTGTTATTGTGTGTCATTGTGTGTTATTGTGTGTTATTGTGTGTTATTGTGTGTGTGGCTGTGTGTTATTGTGTGTCATTGTGTGTTATTGTGTGTTATTGTGTGTTATTGTGTGTGTGGCTGTGTGTTATTGTGTGTTATTGTGTGTCATTGTGTGTTATTGTGTGTGTGGCTGTGTGTTATTGTGTGTCATTGTGTGTTATTGTGTGTTATTGTGTGTTATTGTGTGTGTGGCTGTGTGTTATTGTGTGTCATTGTGTGTTATTGTGTGTTATTGTGTGTTATTGTGTGTGTGGCTGTGTGTTATTGTGTGTTATTGTGTGTTATTGTGTGTCATTGTGTGTTATTGTGTGTTATTGTGTGTTATGTGTGTGTGTGGCTGTGTGTTATTGTGTGTTATTGTGTGTGTGGGCTGTGTGTTATTGTGTGTTATTGTGTGTTATTGTGTGTACTGTGTGTGTGGGGCTGTGTTATGTGTGTTATTGGTGTGTATTGTGTGTTATTGTGTGGTGGGTGTGTTATTGTGTGTGGCTGTGTGTTATTGTGTGTTATTGTGTGTTATTGTGTGTGTGGCTGTGTGTTATGTGTGTTATTGTGTGTCATTGTGTGTGTGGCTGTGTGTTATTGTGTGTTATTGTGTGTTATTGTGTGTTATTGTGTGTCATTGTGTGTGTGGCTGTGTGTTATTGTGTGTTATTGTGTGTGTTATTGTGTGTGTGGCTGTGTGTATTGTGTGTGGGCTGTGTGTTATGTGTGTTATTGTGTGTGTGGCTGTGTGTTATTGTGTGTTATTGTGGTTATTGTGTGTCATTGTGTGTGTGGCTGTGTGTTATTGTGTGTTATTGTGTGTTTGTGTGTCATTGTGTGTGGGCTGTGTGTTATTGTGTGTTATTGTGTGTGTGGCTGTTGTGTTATTGTGTGTCATTGTGTGTGTGGCTGTGTGTNTGTGTGTTATTGTGTGTGTGGCTGTGTGTTATTGTGCGTGTGGCTGTGTGTTATTGTGTGTTATTGTTGTGTGTGGCTGTGTGTTATTGTGTGTTGGCTGTGTGTTATTGTGTTGTGGCTGTGTGTTATTGTGTGTGTGGCTGTGTGTTATTGTGTGTGTGGCGTGTGTGTTATTGTGTGTGTGGCTGTGTGTTAATGTGTGTGTGGCTGTGTGTTATTGTGTGTGTGGCTGTGTGTTATTGTGTGTGTGGCTGTGTGTTATTGTGTTTGTGGCTGTGTGTTATTGTGTGTTATTGTGTGTTATTGTGTGTGTGGCTGTGTGTTATTGTGTGTTATTGTGTGTTATTGTGTGTTATTGTGTGTCATTGTGTGTTATTGTGTGTCATTGTGTGTTATTGTGTGTTATTGTGTGTCATTGTGTGTGTGTGGTGTGTTATTGTGGGTGTGGCTGTGTGTTATTGTGTGTGTGGCTGTGTGTGGCTGTGTGTTATTGTTGTGTGGCTGTGTGTTATGTGTGTGTGGTGTGGCTGTGTGTTATTGTGTGTGTGGCTGTGTGGTATTGTGTATGTGGCTGTGTGGTTTTGTGTATGTGGCTGTGTGTTATTGTGTGTTATTGTGTGTGTGGCTGTGTGTTATTGTGTGTTATTGTTGTGTGGCTGTGTGGTATTGTGTGTTATTGTGTGTGTGGCTGTGTGTTATTGTGTGCGTGGCTGTGTGTTATTGTGTGTTATTGTGTGTGTGTGCTGTGTGGTATTGTGTGTTATTGTGTGTGTGGCTGTGTGTTATTGTGTGTGTGGCTGTGTGTTATTGTGCGTGTGGCTGTGTGTTATTGTGTGTTATTGTGTGTGTGGCTGTGTGTTATTGTGCGTGTGGCTGTGTGTTATTGTGTGTTATTGTGTGTGTGGCTGTGTGTTATTGTGTGTGTGGCTGTGTGTTATTGTGTGTGTGGCTGTGTGTTATTGTGTGTTATTGTGTGTTATTGTGTGTGTGGCTGTGTGTTATTGTGTGTTATTGTGTGTTATTGTGTGTGTGGCTGTGTGTTATTGTGTGTGTGGCTGTGTGTTATTGTGTGTTATTGTGTGTTATTGTGTGTGTGGCTGTGTGTTATTGTGTGTTATTGTGTGTGTGGCTGTGTGTTATTGTGTGTGTGGCTGTGTGTTATTGTGTGTTATTGCGTGTGGCTGTGTGTTATTGTGTGTGTGGCTGTGTGTTATTGTGTGTTATTGTGTGTGTGGCTGTGTGTTATTGTGTGTGTGTGCTGTGTGTTATTGTGTGTGTGGCTGTGTGGTATTGTGTGTTATTGTGTGTGTGGCTGTGTGTTATTGTGTGTTATTGTGCGTGTGGCTGTGTGTTATTGTGTGTGTGGCTGTGTGTTATTGTGTGTTATTGTGTGTGTGGCTGTGTGTTATTGTGTGTGTGGCTGTGTGTTATTGTGTGTTATTGTGTGTGTGGGTGTGTGTTATTGTGTGTGTGGCTGTGTGTTATTGGGTGTGTTATTGTGTGTGTGGCTGTGTGTTATTGTGTGTGTGGCTGTGTGTTATTGTGTGTTATTGTGTGTGTGGCTGTGTTTTATTGTGTGTTATTGTGTGTGTGGCTGTGTGTTATTGTGTGTTATTGTGTGTGTGGCTGTGTGGTATTGTGTGTTATTGTGTGTGTGGCTGTGTGTTATTGTGTGTGTGGCTGTGTGTTATTGTGTGTGTTATTGTGTGTGTGGCTGTGTGTTATTGTGTGTGTGGCTGTGTGTTATTGTGTGTTATTGTGTGTGTGGCTGTGTGTTATTGTGTGCGTGGCTGTGTGTTATTGTGTGTGTGGCTGTGTGTTATTGTGTGTTATTGTGTGTTATTGTGTGTGTGGCTGTGTGTTATTGTGTGTGTGGCTGTGTGTTATTGTGTGTGTTATTGTGTGTTATTGTGTGTGTGGCTGTGTGTTATTGTGTGTGTGGCTGTGTGTGGCTGTATGTTATTGTGTGTGTGGCTGTGTGTTATTGTGTGCGTGGCTGTGGGTTATTGTGTGTGTGGCTGTGTGTTATTGTGTCTGTGGCTGTGTGTTATTGTGTGTTATTGTGTGTGTGGCTGTGTGGTATTGTGTGTTATTGTGTGTGTGGATGTGTGTTATTGTGTGTATGGCTGTGTGTTATTGTGTGTGTGGCTGTGTGTTATTGTGTGTGTTATTGTGTGTGTGGCTGTGTGTTATTGTGTGTGTGGCTGTGTGTTATTGTGTGTGTGGCTGTGTGTTATGTGTGTGTGGCTGTGTGTTATTGTGTGTTATTGTGTGTGTGGCTGTGTGTTATTGTGTGTTATTGTGTGTGTGGCTGTGTGTTATTGTGTGTGTGGCTGCGTGTTATTGTGTGTGTGGCTGTGTGGTATTGTGTGTTATTGTGTGTGTGGCTGTGTGTTATTGTGTGTTATTGTGTGTGTGGCTGTGTGTTATTGTGTGTGTGGCTGTGTGTTATTATGTGCGTGGCTGTGTGTTATTGTGTGTTATTGTGTGTGTGGGTGTGTGTTATTGTGTGTGTGGCTGTGTGTTATTGTGTGTTATTGTGTGTGTGGGTGTGTGTTATTGTGTGTGTGGCTGTGTGTTATTGTGTGTTATTGTGTGTGTGGCTGTGTGTTATTGTGTGTGTGGCTGTGTGTTATTGTGTGTTATTGTGTGTGTGGCTGTGTGTTATTGTGTGTTATTGTGTGTGTGGCTGTGTGTTATTGTGTGTTATTGTGTGTGTGGGTGTGTGTTATTGTGTGTGTGGCTGTGTGTTATTGTGTGTTATTGTGTGTGTGGCTGTGTGTTATTGTGTGTGTGGCTGTGTGTTATTGCATGTTATTGTGTGTGTGGCTGTGTTTTATTGTGTGTTATTGTGTGTGTGGCTGTGTGTTATTGTGTGTTATTGTGTGTGTGGCTGTGTGGTATTGTGTGTTATTGTGTGTGTGGCTGTGTTTTATTGTGTGTTATTGTGTGTGTGGCTGTGTGTTATTGTGTGTTATTGTGTGTGTGGCTGTGTGTTATTGTGTGTGTGGCTGTGTGTTATTGTGTGTGTTATTGTGTGTGTGGCTGTGTGTTATTGTGTGCGTGGCTGTGTGTTATTGTGTGTTATTGTGTGTGTGGCTGTGTGTTATTGTGTGCGTGGCTGTGTGTTATTGTGTGTGTGGCTGTGTGTTATTGTGTGTGTGGCTGTGTGTTATTGTGTGTGTGGCTGTGTGTTATTGTGTGTGTTATTGTGTGTTATTGTGTGTGTGGCTGTGTGTTATTGTGTGTGTGGTGTGTGTGGCTGTATGTTATTGTGTGTGTGGCTGTGTGTTATTGTGTGCGTGGCTGTGTGTTATTGTGTGTGTGGCTGTGTGTTATTGTGTCTGTGGCTGTGTGTTATTGTGTGTTATTGTGTGTGTGGCTGTGTGGTATTGTGTGTTATTGTGTGTGTGGCTGTGTGTTATTGTGTGTGTTATTGTGTGTGTGGCTGTGTGTGGCTGTGTGTTATTGTGTGTGTGGCATGTGTTATTGTGTGTTATTGTGTGTGTGGCTGTGTGTTATTGTGTGTGTGGCTGTGTGTTATTGTGTGTGTGTTTGTGTGTTATTGTGTGTGTGGCTGTGTGTTATTGTGTGTGTGGCTGTGTGTTAATGTGTGTGTGGCTGTGTGTTATTGTGTGTGTGGCTGTGTGTTATTGTGTGTGTGGCTGTGTGTTATTGTGTGTTATGTGTGTGTGGCTGTGTGTTATTGTGTGTTATTGTGTGTGTGGCTGTGTGTTATTGTGTGTTATTGTGTGTTATTGTGTGTCATTGTGTGTTATTGTGTGTCATTGTGTGTTATTGTGTGTTATTGTGTGTCATTGTGTGTGTGGCTGTGTGTTATTGTGGGTGTGGCTGTGTGTTATTGTGTGTGTGGCTGTGTGTTATTGTGTGTGTGGCTGTGTGTTATTGTGTGTGTGGCTGTGTGTTATTGTGTGTGTGGCTGTGTGTTATTGTGTGTTATTGTGTGTGTGGCTGTGTGGTATTGTGTATGTGGCTGTGTGTTATTGTGTATGTGGCTGTGTGTTATTGTGTGTTATTGTGTGTGTGGCTGTGTGTTATTGTGTGTTATTGTGTGTGTGGCTGTGTGGTATTGTGTGTTATTGTGTGTGTGGCTGTGTGTTGTTGTGTGTGTGGCTGTGTGTTATTGTGTGCGTGGCTGTGTGTTATTGTGTGTTATTGTGTGTGTGGCTGTGTGTTACTGTGTGTTATTGTGTGTGTGGCTGTGTGTTATTGTGTGTGTGGCTGTGTGTTATTGTGCGTGTGGCTGTGTGTTATTGTGTGTTATTGTGTGTGTGGCTGTGTGTTATTGTGTGTGTGGCTGTGTGTTATTGTGTGTGTGTGGCTGTGTGTTATTGTGTGTTATTGTGTGTTATTGTGTGTGTGGCTGTGTGTTATTGTGTGTTATTGTGTGTGTGGCTGTGTGTTATTGTGTGTGTGGCTGTGTGTTATTGTGTGTTATTGTGTGTTATTGTGTGTGTGGCTGTGTGTTATTGTGTGTTATTGTGTGTGTGGCTGTGTGTTATTGTGTGTGTGGCTGTGTGTTATTGTGTGTTATTGTGTGTGGCTGTGTGTTATTGTGTGTGTGGCTGTGTGTTATTGTGTGTTATTGTGTGTGTGGCTGTGTGTTATTGTGTGTGTGGCTGTGTGTTATTGTGTGTGTGGCTGTGTGGTATTGTGTGTTATTGTGTGTGTGGCTGTGTGTTATTGTGCGTGTGGCTGTGTGTTATTGTGTGTGTGGCTGTGTGTTATTGTGTGTGTGGCTGTGTGTTATTGTGTGTTATTGTGTGTGTGGCTGTGTGTTATTGTGTGTGTGGCTGTGTGTTATTGTGTGTTATTGTGTGTGTGGGTGTGTGTTATTGTGTGTGTGGCTGTGTGTTATTGTGTGTGTGGCTGTGTGTTATTGTGTGTTATTGTGTGTGTGGCTGTGTTTTATTGTGTGTTATTGTGTGTGTGGCTGTGTGGTATTGTGTGTTATTGTGTGTGTGGCTGTGTGGTATTGTGTGTTATTGTGTGTGTGGCTGTGTGTTATTGTGTGTGTGGCTGTGTGTTATTGTGTGTGTGGCTGTGTGTTATTGTGTGTGTTATTGTGTGTGTGGCTGTGTGTTATTGTGTGTGTGGCTGTGTGTTATTGTGTGTTATTGTGTGTGTGGCTGTGTGTTATTGTGTGCGTGGCTGTGTGTTATTGTGTGTGTGGCTGTGTGTTATTGTGTGTTATTGTGTGTTATTGTGTGTGTGGCTGTGTGTTATTGTGTGTTAGTGTGTGTGTGGCTGTGTGTTATTGTGTGCGTGGCTGTGTGTTATTGTGTGTGTGGCTGTGTGTTATTGTGTGTGTGGCTGTGTGGTATTGTGTGTTATTGTGTGTGTGGATGTGTGTTATTGTGTGTATGGCTGTGTGTTATTGTGTGTGTGGCTGTGTGTTATTGTGTGTGTTATTGTGTGTGTGGCTGTGTGTGGCTGTGTGTTATTGTGTGTGTGGCTGTGTGTTATTGTGTGTGTTATTGTGTGTTATTGTGTGTGTGGCTGTGTGTTATTGTGTGTTATTGTGTGTGTGGCTGTGTGTTATTGTGTGTGTTATTGTGTGTGTGGCTGTGTGTTATTGTGTGTGTGGCTGTGTGTTATTGTGTGTGTGGCTGTGTGTTAATGTGTGTGTGGCTGTGTGTTATTGTGTGTGTGGCTGTGTGTTATTGTGTGTGTTATTGTGTGTTATTGTGTGTTATTGTGTGTGTGGCTGTGTGTTATTGTGTGTTATTGTGTGTTATTGTGTGTGTGGCTGTGTGTTATTGTGTGTTATTGTGTGTGTGGCTGTGTGTTATTGTGTGTGTGGCTGTGTGTTATTGTGTGTGTGGCTGTGTGTTATTGTGTGTGTGGCTGTGTGTTATTGTGTGTGTGGCTGTGTGTTATTGTGTGTGTGGCTGTGTGTTATTGTGTGTTATTGTGTGTGTGGCTGTGTGTTATTGTGTGTTATTGTGTGTTATTGTGTGTGTGGCTGTGTGTTATTGTGTGTTAGTGGTGTGCTGCGTTATTGTGTGTGTGGCTGTGTGTTATTGTGTGTGTGGCTGTGTGTTATTGTGTGTGTGGCTGTGTGTTATTGTGTGTTATTGTGTGTGTGGCTGTGTGTTATTGTGTGTTATTGTGTGTTATTGTGTGTATGGCTGTGTGGTATTGTGTGTTATTGTGTGTGTGGCTGTGTGTTTATTGTGTGTGTGGCTGTTGTATTGTGTGTGTTGCTGTGTTTTTATTGTGTGTGTGGGTGTGTATGTTTGTGTGTGTGATGTGTGCCCATGCTTCTGTGTGACTGTTTGTGTGTACACACCCGAGCCAGGGAGAGGATTGAGGGAACTGGGGCGCACCAATGCCAGGTTCCAACTATTTGCCATTCAGGTGAAATAGCCCGATTTTCCACCCAAGTGATTCCATATGGGAGTTGTGGGATCCTATCCCCTGAGACCAATGCTGGCCTGCTGAGCTAGCCCACACAAACAGGGGCTTCCCACAGACACACACAGGGGCATGTGAAAGCTAATCTTTTCAAGCATGGGGTCATGATAAACATAAAGGGTTTTCTGTGTTGGTGCAACATGGTTGACGGGAGACGGGAGACGAGACCTGGGGTGTAAATTATAGGTTGGCTTGGTACCACATATGACCCAATTACCATTTCACACAGAAGCTGTGATACACAGATCCAACACACAGACACACACTCGAACACAAACACACAAACACAGAACACAAGAAAACTCTCACCCATGCACCCCCCCCCCCCCCCCCCAAAGAGAAGTGACAAGGCCTAGTGATCAAAGGAGCAGATTTGCTCCATTGTTTGCATAAATAGTCAGCAGAAGCTGTTTAGAGAGAGTGCTAAGCCCACCAAAGAGCTTTTCAATACCACACTGGACCCTACTTATGGAAAGGAACACACAACAATAGGGCAGATATTCAACCAATCTGGTTCAAACTTCTAAAGCCGGCGAAGCTGCCACTTTGGCTTCCTCAGGGTTTTGCCTAAACATCGCTTAGGCAAGGTGGGCTGCAGGCTTACTCTGTTGCTAGTTGGCTTACAAACTTTGGGTTTGGTTCAGTTGGACTCAGTTTGAAGAGGACATGCTAGTGTCTGCTTCCGTGGGTTGTTGCTTGGTGACACTCTTAAAGGGAGAGACAGAAAGGCCCCTACTTGTTTTAGAATGAGTTTGTCTTTTCCTTGTTTTGCTCGTTGTTCCATCGCTTTTTTCCGGCCCTCATTCTGACGTCTTTCCATTTGTCATTCTGTCATTCTGTCATTCTCACTCAGACTCTTTAACTCTGCCACTCTCTCTCAACCTCCCTCTGACTGCATTTTTCTCTATTTTCTTCCTTTCTCTTTATTCTCCTCACTCACTTCCTTGAAGGATTAGACCAGGGTCTTGAGTATCTTCAGCAGGGAGTTTTAGCCAATGACAGACCGAATTACTTCTCACACAGATTCCGCAAAATAAAGAGCAACCACTTCCAGCAACCAGATATACAACTAACGTGGACCTGGAAAACCATCCAGGTAATTGATCTATGTGACTAAGGAGCAGCACATATTACAGTGTTAGCATCAGTGCACGGCTAAGTGTGTTCCACCATGGACGTGAAGGGGCTGGCGGTGGCTAGGCTAATTGCTGTAGAAGTGTGGTGTGGGTGATTAAGCTCACAGAGCGGAGTGCCTGTTCCTCTAATGAGAGCAGCTGTCGAAGCGCAGGACCCTTTGATAGTGCGGGGGTGTCTTCGTGTCCTAGGACCCCCGTGTTCTACACACACACACACACACACACACACACACACACACACACACACACACACACACACATAACACACACACACCCCAGGATAGAGAACAGAAATAATCTCCCCTTAGCTGTACCCGTTTTCTCTTCTCTCCCTCTACATGACTCATCTTCTATCCATTTCTGAACTCCTTTTTATTTTCCTCGTCGTTCTGTCTCTCTCATCAGCTCTCTTGCTCCTTCACTCTCTTCCCTCCTAGACTTGAGCCTCCCCTTTGTCTCCCCATCGAACCTCCTTCGTTTCCTGCCCTCTTCTGTCCTGATATTCTCTCCTTCACTCCAGGCCTCTCTCCTCTTCTGTCCTGATATTCTCTCCTTCACTCCAGGCCTCTCTCCTATTCTGTCCTGATATTCTCTCCTTCACTCCAGGCCTCTCATCTCTTCTGACTTCCTCACTCCTCTTCCGTCCTCCTCTCTCCAATCTTCCCCTCCTCTGCCTTCTTCCATCCTTGTCTGTGTCTGTTAGGCATGTCAATCAGAATCCTCCTGTGGACCTGGGTCAGTGACATGCCCCCTGGGTTAATCCAAGTCACAGACCCAGTATCCTCTCCCTTAGTTACAGTGCCTTGCGAAAGTATTCGGCCCCCTTGAACTTTGCGACCTTTTGCCACATTTCAGGCTTCAAACATAAAGATATAAAACTGTATTTTTTTTGTGAAGAATCAACAACAAGTGGGACACAATCATGAAGTGGAACGACATTTATTGGATATTTCAAACTTTTTTAACAAATCAAAAACTGAAAAATTGGGCGTGCAAAATTATTCAGCCCCTTTACTTTCAGTGCAGCAAACTCTCTCCAGAAGTCCAGTGAGGATCTCTGAATGATCCAATGTTGACCTAAATGACTAATGATGATAAATACAATCCACCTGTGTGTAATCAAGTCTCCGTATAAATGCACCTGCTCTGTGATAGTCTCAGAGGTCCGTTAAAAGCGCAGAGAGCATCATGAAGAACAAGGAACACACCATGCAGGTCCGAGATACTGTTGTGAAGAAGTTTAAAGCCGGATTTGGATACAAAAAGATTTCCCAAGCTTTAAACATCCCAAAGGAGCACTGTGCAAGTGATAATAATGAAATGGAAGGAGTATCAGACCACTGCAAATCTACCAAGACCTGGCCGTCCCTCTAAACTTTCAGCTCATACAAGGAGAAGACTGATCAGAGATGCAGCCAAGAGGACCATGTTCACTCTGGATGAACTGCAGAGATCTACAGCTGAGGTGGGAGACTCTGTCCATAGGACAACAATCAGTCGTACATTGCACAAATCTGGCCTTTATGGAAGAGTGGCAAGAAGAAAGCCATTTCTTAAAGATATCCATAAAAAGTGTCGTTTAAAGTTTGCCACAAGCCACTTGGGAGACACACCAAACATGTGGAAGAAGGTGCTCTGGTCAGATGAAACCAAAATTGAACTTTTTGGCAACAATGCAAAACGTTATGTTTGGCGTAAAAGCAACACAGCTCATCACCCTGAACACACCATCCCCACTGTCAAACATGGTGGTGGCAGCATCATGGTTTGGGCCTGCTTTTCTTCAGCAGGGACAGGGAAGATGGTTAAAATTGATGGGAAGATGGATGGAGCCAAATACAGGACCATTCTGGAAGAAAACCTGATGGAGTCTGCAAAATACCTGAGACTGGGACGGAGATTTGACTTCCAACAAGACAATGATCCAAAACATAAAGCAAAATCTACAATGGAATGGTTCAAAAATAAACATATCCAGGTGTTAGAATGGCCAAGTCAAAGTCCAGACCCGAATCCAATCGAGAATCTGTGGAAAGAACTGAAAACTGCTGTTCACAAATGCTCTCCATCCAACCTCACTTGAGCTCGAGCTGTTTTGCAAGGAGGAATGGGAAAAAATTTCAGTCTCTCGATGTGCAAAACTGATAGAGACATACCCCAAGCGACTTACAGCTGTAATCGCAGCAAAAGGTGGCGCTACAAATTATTAACTTAAGAGGGCTGAATAATTTTGCACGCCCAAATTTTCAGTTTTTGATTTGTTAAAAAAGTTTGAAATATCCAATAAATGTCGTTCCACTTCATGATTGTGTCCCACTTGTTGTTGATTCTTCACAAAAAAATACAGTTTTATATCTTTATGTTTGAAGCCTGAAATGTGGCAAAAGGTCGCAAAGTTCAAGGGGGCCGAATACTTTCGCAAGGCACTGTATATGACTTGTAAATACAGATGTAGGATTTTAATTTAAGCCAGTGTGCTACAGCAGGAAAATAATCCTGCAGTAACAGGGCATTTTTATTATTATGTGGATTATAATTATTGGACATATTTGTAGGGGTTGATACATTTTTTTGTGTGAGAGAAAATCAAGTCTGAAATTTCAAAGTGGAAATTACAAACTTCAGAAGCCTTTTTAAACCTGAAATACACAAGTTTGAAATGCCCTGCATTGCAGGAAAGTTCTCCTGCAACAGGGTGATCAAATTAAGATCCTACATCTGTATGGGATAAGTAAACAATGATATGGAAAGTTCATTCAATGAATTTCAACTCTCAACCCTTCATCTGTGTAGGCAAACTTTCTAAGTTTGATTAATCGCTTCAAAATACTATAGCAGCACAAACTATACCATGTGGACAGCAGTAATATGCTACATTCTGACTCAACACCACACACATACAGTAGGACAGAAAAGTATTTAGTCAGCCACCAATTGTGCTTGTTCTCCCACTTAAAAAGATGAGAGAGGCCTGTAATTTTCATCACAGGTACACTTCAACTATGACAGACAAAATGAGAAACAAAATCCAGAAAATCACATTGTAGGATTTCTTATGAATTTATTAGCAAATTATGGTGGAAAATAAGTATTTGGTCAATAACAAAAGTTTATCTCAATACTTTGTTATATACCCTTTGTTGGCAATGACAGAGGTCAAACGTTTTCTGTAAGTCTTCACAAGGTTTTCACACACTGTTGCTGGTATTTTGGCCCATTCCTCCATGCAGATCTCCTCTAGAGCAGTGATGTTTTGGGGCTGTTGCTGGGCAACACGGACTTTCAACTCCCTCCAAAGATTTTCTATGGGGTTGAGATCTGGAGACTGGCTAGGCCACTCCAGGACCTTGAAATGCTTCTTACGATGCCACTCCTTCGTTGCCCAGGCGGGGTGTTTGGGATCACTGTCATGCTGAAAGACCCAGCCACGTTTCATCTTCAATGCCCTTGCTGATGGAACGAGGTTTTCACTCAAAATCTCACGATACATGGCCCCGTTCATTCTTTCCTTTACACGGATCAGTCGTCCTGGTCCCTTTGCAGAAAAACAGCCCCAAAGCATGATGTTTCTACCACCATGCTTCACAGTAGGTATGGTGTTCTTTGGATGCAACTCCACATTCTTTGTCCTCCAAACACGACGAGTTGAGTTTTTACCAAAAAGTTTTATTTTGGTTTCATCTGACCATATGACATTCTCCCAATCTTCTTCTGGATCATCCAAATGCTCTATTGCAAACTTCAGATGGGCCTGGACATGTACTGGCTTAAGCAGGGGGACACGTCTGGCACTGCAGGATTTGAGTCCCTGGCGGCGTAGTGTGTTACTGATGGTAGGCTTTGTTACTTTGGTCCCAGCTCTCTGCAGGTCATTCACTAGGTCCCCCCGTGTGGTTCTGGGATTTTTGCTCACCGTTCTTGTGATCATTTTGACCCCACGGGGTGAGATCTTGCGTGGAGCCCCAGATCGATGGAGATTATCAGTGGTCTTGTATGTCTTCCATTTCCTAATAATTGCTCCCACAGTTGATTTCTTCAAACTAAGCTGCTTACCTATTGCAGATTCAGTCTTCCCAGTCTGGTGCAGGTCTACAATTTTGTTTCTGGTGTCCTTTGACAGCTCTTTGGTCTTGGCCATAGTGGAGTTTGGAGTGTGACTGTTTGAGGTTGTGGACAGTTGTCTTTTATATTGATAACAAGTTCAAACAGGTGCCATTAATACAGGTAACGAGTGGAGGACAGAGGAGCCTCTTAAAGAAGAAGTTACAGGTCTGTGAGAGCCAGAAATCTTGCTTGTTTGTAGGTGACCAAATACTTATTTTCCACCATAATTTGCAAATAAATTCATAAAAAATCATACAATATGATTTTCTGGATTTTTTTTCCTCATTTTGTCTGTCATAGTTGAAGTGATGAAAATTACAGGCCTCTCTCATCTTTTTAAGTGGGAGAACTTGCACAATTGGTGGCTGACTAAATACTTTTTTGCCCCACTGTAATGTTGCATCAAGTGTGGAACTTTAACGACAGGGACACAGACACACTGTGTTGGAGATGAGCGCATCATGGCACCATGACGTGTCACCATCTGAGCACAGAGCTGGAACCAAATAACATCAAACACCAGATCAGATGTAACTCTAGAGGCTGCTGTTGTATGTCACTGGCTCAAAGATAAAGGACATCAAAAAACACATCAAGCATAAACTAGGACTTTATATACATTAAAAGCTGGAAACGTCATATGTTGGTCACTCACATATACTGTTTTTGTAGTTTTTATAATTTTTCTTCAATTCGCAAGAGGCTGAATGTATCTCACAGGAGAAAGCATCCGAGCAAAACAGCCCCCCTCCGTCTCTGTATGTGTAGGCCATTTATCTGATGCTGTCTGGTCCAAACGGGTATGACATTGTTGTTGCCATAGCAATGAATGCAAGAGAAGCCAGCGAGCATCTGGCCTCTCTTGACACAAAAAAGTATAGGACCTCCCGAGTGGCGCAGCGGTCTAAGGCACTGCATCGCAGTGTTGCGGCATCACAACAGCCAGAGGTTCAATCCTTGCCCGGGAAAAATAAGAACCATGGACAGCCACATCATATTTAGCTTATGTTGATTGGACTAAATCGTTTTTGGTATATTTTAGTTGTCACTGTATTAGACTAAGGAGAGGTGATTTGATGATGTTGAAGTTGAAATTGTGCTGGAATAGTGGAGGCAGCTCCTGTGTTCTTTACGACTTGCGGTAACTCTCAGTGGTTCTAAATCAATAGTTGTTTAGTAGTCCGAAAATGTCAGAAACATGACCCTGCTTGACCATGCTGTAGGTCATGTAACTGTTTGTTACAGGCAATATGTTTTGTGGACTTCACAGGACAGGTGTTGCTCTCCGATTTTGTAATGAAACTAATGTGAGGTTGAATTTATTCTGCCACTGTGTCTTGTTATTGTCTCGCCTTTAGGCCTTTATATCAGGGTGTCAAGGCATATGAACTAACAGGTTATAGAGCAAATAAAGCAATTATCACAACACAGGTTGTAATAGGGCTTTTATAGGGGGGGGGGGTCCAAAGAGACTTTACCCACTCACCACTTCTGGAAACCATGCTACTGATCTGAATCTACAGTAGTTGTTGAACCATGGAGGAACCATAATACCTTGACTCTAGCTGTGTAGACTAACAAAGCACCGTCTCGGGGTGTCTTTTTTCTCCCCAACATGCTGTGAAACCGTGGACAGGTGGAAACACACTTCATAGCGTAAGGACTATTTGCAATTCAATGAGAGAGCAGGATGAGAGCGTTAGCTGTACACTGCCTCATCACGAGGAGAGTTGAAGTAGAGAGAGACGGAGTGAGAGAGAGAGGTGCTGGAGGAGGAGAGTTGAAGTAGAGAGAGACGGAGCGAGAGAGAGAGAGGTGCTGGAGGAGGAGATTTGAAGTAGAGAGAGACGGAGCGAGAGAGAGAGAGAGGTGCTGGAGGAGGAGATTTGAAGTAGAGAGAGACGGAGCAAGAGAGAGAGAGGTGCTGGAGGAGGAGGGTTGAAGTAGAGAGAGACGGAGCGAGAGAGAGGTGCTGGAGGAGGAGGGTTGAAGTAGAGAGAGACGGAGCGAGAGAGAGAGAGAGGTGCTGGAGGAGGAGAGTTGAAGTAGAGAGAGACGGAGCGAGAGAGAGAGAGGTGCTGGAGGAGGAGAGTTGAAGTAGAGAGAGACGGAGCGAGGGGGAGAGAGAGGTGCTGGAGGAGGAGAGGAAAAGACAGATACTCCAAGGGGAGTAAATTGAGAGAGGAATGAAGAGAAAGAGAAATATAGAGAACAAATGTGAGAAAACGAGCAGAGAGAGAGAGCGAGGCAGACCGGGGGGAAAAAACGAGAACGAGAGAGAAAGATAAATAAACTGAGTTATGTTAATGGGCTTTGCTCCCAGAGCTGGCCACTCGCTGTGTTAATGACAACTTCACTAATGTGCAGAATTAATAAGAGACTGGCTTCCCAGCCTAATGTTGATACAGATATATGCAAAGGGAAAGAACAGCGGCGGATGCACTCCTGGTAAGTGCCTTAACGTGCCTGTTATTGTACAGCAACGACAAACAGCATCTGATTAGAGGGGCGCGATAATAGGCAACAGATTTGGTCCGGACCCAATGAATTATTTAACAAGCTCTGCTCTTGCACAGCGACCGTGTGGCTGCTCTCTCTCACTCCATCTTTATTTCAAAGTGCCCACCCGCGAGCGTTTCCTTATGTGTGGCGTTGATTATACTGGGGCCGTATCTGGACCGTGCGAACCATTCGTCTGCATTAAAGAGCTCGTTTCACTGTTTCTTCCGCCTCTCTCTCTCGCTCTCGCTCCCTCTATCCCTTTCACTCTCTCCCTCTCCCTCTGTCTCGCTCCCTCTCTCCCTTTCCCTCTCTCCCTCTGTCTCGCTCCCTCTCTCCCTTTCCCTCTCTCCCTCTCCCTCTGTCTCGCTCCCTCTCTCCCTTTCCCTCTCTCTCCCTTTCCCTTTCTCCCTCTGTCTCGCTCCTCCTCTCTCCCTTCCCTCTCTCCCTTCCCTCTCTCTCTCTCCCTCTGTCTCGCTCCCTCTCTCCCTTTCCCTCTCCCTCTTCTCGCTCCCTCTCTCCCTTTCCCTCTCTCCCTCTCCCTCTGTCTCGCTCCCTCTCTCCCTTTCCCTCTCTTCCTTCCCTCTCTCCCTCTGTCTCGCTCCCTCTCTCCCTTTCCCTCTCTCCCTTTCCCTCTCTCCCTCTCTCTCTGTCTTGCTCCCTCTCTCCTTTCCCTCTCTCCCTCTCCCTCTGTCTCGCTCCCTCTCTCCCTTTCCCTCTCTTCCTTTCCCTCTCTCCCTTCCCTCTCTTCCTTTCCCTCCTCTCCCTTTCCCCTCTCTCCCTTTCCCTCTCTTCCTTTCCCTCTCTCCCTTTCCCTCTCCTTCCCTTTCCCTCTCTCCCTTTCCCTCTCTCCCTCTCCCTCTGTCTCGCTCCCTCTCTCCCTTTCCCTCTCTTCCTTTCCCTCTCTCCCTCTGTCTCGCTCCCTCTCTCCCTTTCCCTCTCTCCCTTTCCCTCTCTCCCTCTCTCTCTCTGTCTCGCTCCCTCTCTCCGTTTCCCTCTCTCCCTCTCCCTCTGTCTCGCTCTCGTTTTTTGCTTATGAAAGCTTTTCGTCCCCAAGAGTGCAACTTGCACAGCACACCTAAAGTGAGATGCGCTCTTTCTTCCATAAATAACGGACACGCAGACGCCCCACACACACTGCGTATGTCTATGTCTGTGTGTAATGGTCTGCCACAGAGTGGGGGCCCGACACACCCTGTGTCACGCCCTGGTCTTAGTATTTTGTGATTATATATTTGGTCAGGCCAGGGTGTGACATGGGTTTATTTTGTGTTGTGTTTTTGTATTGGGGTTTTAGTAGGTATTGGGATTGTGGCTGAGTAGGGTTGTCTAGTAAAGTCTATGGCTGCCTGAGGCGGTTCTCAATCAGAGTCAGGTGATTATCGTTGTCTCTGATTGGGAACCATATTTAGGTAGCCCGGGTTTCACTGTGTGTTTGTGGGTGATTGTTCCTGTCTCAGTGTGTTTGTATTCACCAGATAGGCTGTATAGATTTTCATGTTCCGTTTCTTGTTTTTGTATTTGTCGTGTTAATTCATTTATTAAACATGTATCGAACTAACCACGCTGCATTTTGGTCCGACTCTCCTTCGACGGAAGAAAGCCGTAACACCCTGGCTGTCGTTTAGGCAGATCAGAACCGAGTCTCCCTCCATCTCCTTTAATCAGGTATTTTCATGCACTGTTCCCACTCTCAGACAGCAGTAATGGATTCACCCCACTGACACTGGAGCCTCTTTCTCTCTCTCTCCCTCTCACACACACACACACACACACACACACACACACACACACAGATACCCTGAGAGAGCGAGAAAATGAGGGAGAAACAGAGCGTATGTCTGTGAGAGAAAGGAGAGAGAGAGAGAGAGAAAGAGAGAGAGAGAGAGAGAGAGAGAGAGGGCTCTTGAAGAGGTCTCCAGGTCCCCTGACCCAGCCTATTAAGTCTCTCCTAAGTTTCATAATTTGCCGTATAAATATTCAACATCCTCAGCTAAGGTCGGCGGTGTCCTAACAAAAACTGTCCTAATGATAAAAACTGAGCCTCGCTCCCCTTCCCCTTCCTCTCCACCACAACCCTCTACTCACTTCACCTAATTTCCCAGTCACCAATTATTCCTCCAAACCTCTGCTATATGAGATAGGAAAAACAAGTCCCTCCATTTCACCTTTTGCCATAAAAAAGAAAACTGCAGAGCTCTTGTTCTCGTCAGCAAAGGGGTTTGGGGGTTCGTCTGCAGAACGGCCCACCCCTTGGTTACCCACAGTGCCGAGCGCACGCATGCTTGTTTGCACGTCTCACATCTACAATGTGCTGAAACCGAGAGAGGGAAAAAAAAGATTAAAATGAAAACAAAAGAAGTCGACACCACAAGTTCACATCTCGACTGCCTTCCCACAACAGGGGAAAACATTTTGCATATTGGTTTTAAAAAAGGCCTACAGCTTATCGCCAAATGCCTACTGACACATGCTTATTTTAAACATATTGAAGCAGAGAGAGAGAGAGAGAGAGAGAGAGAGAGAGAGAGAGAGAGAGAGAGAGAGAGAGAGAGAGAGAGAGAGAGAGAGAGAGAGAGAGAGAGAGAGAGAGAGAGAGAGAGAGAGAGAGAGAGAGAGAGAGAGAGAGAGAGAGAGAGAGAGAGAGAGAGAGAGAGAGAGAGAGAGAGAATAGGGAGGGAATAAGAGAGGGAATAAGAGAGGGAGAGGGCTGTGTTATTTATCTGGGTCCTACAGAGAGAGGATTAGGGATGACTGATGCATGTTTGCTTGTGGGTAGACTGGCATAGCAGCACCAACACAACAATAGCACAACATCAGGGCACAACCCTGAGTCACCAACTGGAGAAAAAGAGAGGAGAAGAGATGGAAAGCACACTGGCAAGAGGGAAGAGGAGATAGAGGAGAAAGCAGTGAAGACTCCAGTACATGAGAGAGTCCTATACTTCCCCTCTTCTCCCTTCATGGTGCATCATAGCCTGCAAGGAGAGTACAACTCCATTGTACCAACTGCTAGTGTCCATCCAGCCTGGATTTCACCCGGCCATGCTAGCCTTGCATCAGTTAACATAAACCCCCCATACGCACGCACACACACACACGCACGCACACACGCACGCACACACGCTCACACACACACGCACGCGCACGCACGCACACATGTGCACACGCACACACACACACACACACACACACACCTGGTTTTGCTCTCCCTACCCATCTGCCTGCCTGCCTGCTAGCACTACAGCACTAACTCAGACGTTCCTCACAAGGAGATGATATCGATGTTGACTTGTTTCCTCCTTTCCTCACCTCTGTTTCCTCACATTAAAGCACATTCAGGTCTACTGCAGGAGCTGCAGGATGTAGCCATAGAGAGAGGGAGGGGGAGAGATAGAAACAGGGAAAGAGGGAGAGAGAGGAAGGGAAAGAGAGAGATAGAAACAGGGAAAGAGGGAGAGAGAGGAAGGGAAAGATAGAGATAGAAACAGGGAAAGAGGGAGAGAGAGGAAGAGAGAGATAGAAACAGGGAAAGAGGGAGAGAGAGGAAGGGAAAGAGAGAGATAGAAACAGGGAAAGAGGGAGAGAGAGGAAGGGAAAGAGAGATTCTCAGGCTGGAAAGCAGGTGATCGATAGGAAGGCTCCTCTGCCAATCCAAGATGTGAGAGAGTGTATAGACAGAGGTAATCTATAGTCCCACAGAGCCACAGGCAACATGCTGGATTAGACACGCAATGTCAGTCAATCCAGACAGACCAGGGAGCTGCCATGCCTGTTTAGCTGGAATATACAGTCAGATCCAGTTCATGACTTTCTGGGGTGTGGAAAAGCCCTAAAGACAACCACAAATCCATAAATGAATTAGCACTATGTATTTAAAAGGAACCTAGTTTCTGGCTCTATCAAGTTTTGTTCACCCATCAAGTCGCATCACATCCATGAAGGGAAGTGTGAAGGGAAGTGTGAAGGGAAGTGTGCCTAACATTGTGGAATGGAACACAGTCGTATCAGATCCATGAAGGGAAGTGTGAAGGGAAGTGTGCCTAACATTGTGGAATGGAACACAGCCCAAGTCACTCTTTTTCTTTAGTATTCCTCCAGCACGGTGCGGGAGAGTCCAGGGGGAACTGAACTGGTGATGACTCCAGTAGTCTTTTGTTTGGGCTTAATGCTGCTATCAGTCTCCGGCTGTGTTCTCCTAATTACGCCAACGCGACGTTGATCTGGCCGTTAACCCCGTTAAGGAAACAATTAGCCAGCGCTGAAGCCATTCAGGTGAGGGTTGATCCTGCCGCCACATACCAGGCTCTTTTTAAATGTATTTAATTAAACTGCTGGCCAAAATAATCTTCTCTTTCTCTTTCTGTGTGTGTGTGTGTGTGTGTGTGTGTGTGTGTGTGTGTGTGTGTGTGTGTGTGTGTGTGTGTGTGTGTGTGTGTGTGTGTGTGTGTGTGTGTGTGTGTGTGTGTGTGTGAAGTTAACATTTATCCAATACTGTGGAAAATTGCAATAGCATTGCACATGCCGAGGTGGAGTTTGAGTAGCCAGTAAACTGATGGCTACTTTATGAAGTAAATGTGGACACAAGATTGGAATAAGAGAGAGTAGGGGAAGAGAAGGAAAGAGGAGTGGAGAAAGAAGAGAGAGTAGGTGAAGAGAAGGAAAGAGGAGTGGAGAAAGAAGAGAGAGTAGGTGAAGAGAAGGAAAGAGGAGTGGAGAAAGAAGAGAGAGTAGGGGAAGAGAAGGAAAGAGGAGTGGAGAAAGAAGAGAGAGTAGGGAAGAGAAGGAAAGAGGAGTGGAGAAAGAAGAGAGAGTAGGGGAAGAGAAGGAAAGAGGAGTGGAGAAAGAAGAGAGAGTAGGGGAAGAGAAGGAAAGAGGAGTGGAGAAAGAAGAGAGAGTAGGGGAAGAGAAGGAAAGAGGAGTGGAGAAAGAAGAGAGAGTAGGGGAAGAGAAGGAAAGAGGAGTGGAGAAAGAAGAGAGAGTATGGGAAGAGAAGGAAAGAGGAGTGGAGAAAGAAGAGAGAGTAGGGGAAGAGAAGGAAAGAGGAGTGGAGAAAGAAGAGAGAGTAGGGGAAGAGAAGGAAAGAGGAGTGGAGAAAGAAGAGAGAGTAGGGAAGAGAAGGAAAGAGGAGTGGAGAAAGAAGAGAGAGTAGGGGAAGAGAAGGAAAGAGGAGTGGAGAAGAAGAGAGAGTAGGGGAAGAGAAGGAAAGAGGAGTGGAGAAAGAAGAGAGAGTAGGTGAAGAGAAGGAAAGAGGAGTGGAGAAACAAGAGAGAGTAGGGGAAGAGAAGGAAAGAGGAGTGGAGAAAGAAGAGAGAGTAGGGGAAGAGAAGGAAAGGGGAGTGGAGAAAGAAGAGGGAGGCAATACTATGGGTTTTAACAGTCCCTAGAGTTCCATTCAGAAGGGGTTAACATATTATCTGTCATGCCCTCACCCCCACTTTATACCCCCTTCCCCCGCGTATGGTGTGAGACAGCGGTGGCATGATCTAGACACAGCACATCAATACACTCACACACACCTTCGCCACTACCCCTTCACCCTCTGCTCTCAAACAAAGTGGATGTCTGCTGCTAGGTGTCAACCTCTTCATCAACTCTAACCCCTCCCTTTCAGCCCCCTCTACCCTCTTTTACCCTTGTGCAACCCCTGGCATCCCCCCTTTCATGGCCACCCCCCCTGTGATCAAACCCCTCTCCAGTACCTAATGTGTAATGACAGCTGAGGACCAGACAGGCCTGTTGAACAAAGACAATCAGGAACAATAATTGAGAGAGGGGCCAATAGGGCAATCAGACTGAGGAGGGAGGGGCCAATAGGCCAATCAGACTGAGGAGGGAGGGGCCAATAGGGCAGGATGGTTAACTTGAGGAACTGTCAGTACACCGCATTACAATTATGGTCCATCACAACTTTTGGATGTTTGGTAGTGATTGACAAATGAGAAGTGGTTCTCAACTGACCAACCTGGTTAAAAAACAGATTAAAGAAAGAAATCAAATCTGAACTTGCATTGAAATACACAGATGAACAGACACAACACCCCCGTCTCTGACACACTCTTATGCTGTTTATTAGTTGTATCTAGTTGACCCATAGTTTACATTGAAAACATGCCTAATGAGGACAAGGGGATGGACTGGATTTATCAGGGAGGACATGACTGATCCATATGGTGTGGATTTTTGGGACGGGTGGCAGATCAAAATGATCCGGCACGGCGCACTGGTTTCAAACGGTCCCTCTGCCCCGAGCAGGGCCCAAATCGGATTACCAAGCTACCATTTGATTGGATGTAACCGCTTCCAGACTTTAGAGCCTCATCCTGTTTAAAGACTATTAGAGGAACTGTTTCAGGAAAGGACTGATTGATTTCATCCCTATTACTCTTGTTAGCAATGACACACATAATGTATGTCTCAACACACACCCTGCACTGCCACTCACACACATGCATGTATGTACATTCCCCTTCCTTCCCCTCACTCACTGACGCACACGCGTGCGCGCACACACACACACACACACACACACACACACACACACACACACACACACACACACACACACACACACACACACACACACACACACACACACACCACCTCCACCTCTCAGTCTCCCTTTCTTGTACAACTATTAATTCAAATGTAAATGTGTCTTTGAATGCTCTCTTGTTTATTGTCAGTGTGATTCTTGGTTTGCATGTTTTCCCCTCTGATACCCCGTCCTCTTGAATATTGTTCAATCTTCCTCATGTCAAAGTCTGAGGCAGACCGGATTCAATCGGAATCATCTTTTTGGAATAAATGTCACAGCCCATTTCAAAAACCTTGCTATCCGATGACTACTTTTTCCACCTTCGCAGCAAAAGAGAGGGAGATCAATTTAGGAGTCACTTGAAATCATATTTGATCATGTTTAAAGAAGATTGCGGCTCTGAACTTGACAGAGGTTATTGATTTGAGCCGAAATCACACGGCTGTTCTGTGAGAACCATGGGAAACTAGAGGAGGTCTCTAGCTCTCGTGAGAAGTCCTTCCCTACACCTCTCTCCACTGGGTTATACTCACTATAGGGGCAACTTTGAGCACCTCATTCTCCCAGTGTGTTATTGGAGAATGGAGGAAAGAGGAAGCTTCTTCAATAGTACTGTCTTTCTGTTCATCAGTGGAGGCTGTTGAGGGGAGAATGGCTCATAATAACGGCTGTAACGGAGCGAATGGCATGGAAACCATGTGTTTGATGTATTTGACACCATTCCACTTACTCCACTCCAGCCACTACCATCAGCCCATCCTCCCCAATTAAGGTGCCACCAGCCTCCTGTGCTGTTGATGGTGAAAGGGATCTAGACCTACATGTTCAGAACTAATTATCCAAACAACAGAGTGCCAGAGACAGACAACTGTGCATTCAGCTAGCATGAATGCAGCTTGGGGGTGTGGGGTGCCAGTAAAATAGTCTAGTGGTCTTTGTTTCAGAGTGAAGGCCATGTTTTGGGTGTAGGGAATGCCAAATGAGGAGAGGCTTTTGTGTTTGTTTGTGTTTTTGAAACTATTTGATTGACAGTGGTAGTGGGAGGGTTCACATGAGTGCAGGGGTTCAACAGAGGAGAGGTGACGAGGGGTTGCCATCTTGAGTGGAGGTCTGCCATATAAGCTACTATCTCACGCACTCACACAATGCACACAATACAGACACACACACACACACCGCACACACACACGGGGGCAGCATGTATAATCACAATCCTGCAAAGTTATCCAAGAAATGTGGCCTGCATGCCAACAAATCTTCTTTAACAGCAGCATCTGCCACCAAAAAGCAAAAGAGTGAGAGACTGAAAGTTAGAGGGAGAGCAACACTGAGGAACTGGTAGGAGGGAAGAGAGAGAGGAGGGAGTAGGAGTGAGGAGGAGGAGGGAAGAGAGAGAGGAGTGAGTAGGAGTGAGGAGGAGGAGGAGGGAAGAGAGAAAGGAGGGAGGAGGTTGTGAGGAGGAGGAGGGAAGAGAAAGAGGAGGGAGTAGGAGTGAGGAGGAGGAGGAGGAGGAGGGAAGAGAGAGAGGAGGGAGTAGGAGTGAGGATGAGGAGGGGAAGAGAGAGAGGAGGGAGTAGGAGTGAGGAGGAGGAGGAGGGAAGAGAGAGAGGAGGGAGTAGGAGTGAGGAGGAGGAGGAGGAGGGAAGAGAGAGAGGAGGGAGCAGGAGTGAGGAGGAGGAGGGAAGAGAGAGAGGAGGGAGTAGGAGTGAGGAGGAGGAAGAGGAGGGAAGGAAGAGAGAAAGGAGGGAGTAGGAGTGAGGAGGAGGAGGAGGGAAGAGAGAGAGGAGGGAGTAGGAGTGAGGAGGAGGAGGAGGAAGGAAGAGAGAGAGGAGGGAGTAGGAGTGAGGAGGAGGAGGAGGGAAGAGAGAGAGGAGGGAGTACGAGTGAGGAGGAGGAGGAGGAGGGAAGAGAGAGAGGAGGGAGTAGGAGTGAAAAGGAGGAGGAGGGAAGAGAAAGAGGAGGGAGGAGGAGTGAGGAGGAGGAGGAGGAGGAGGGAAGAGAGAGAGGAGGGAGTAGGAGTGAGGAGGAGGAGGAGGAGGGAAGAGAGAGAGGAGGGAGTAGGAGTGAGGAGGAGGAGGAGGAGGGAAGAGAGAGAGGAGGGAGTAGGAGTGAGGAGGAGGAGGAGGAGGGAAGAGAGAGAGGAGGGAGTAGGAGTGAGGAGGAGGAGGAGAAGAGAGGAGAGTGCAAGAATAAGCAGGACTCAAGCCCATAATGAGGCACGGCCGTTAACCTGATCAATTTTATCAGTAATAAGACATATTATTTCCTCTCCTTCTTAAACACACGCTGTTAATCCTGTTACAAGGCCTGGTATTTTTTGGACCAAGACTTAATTGGCCCTGTATGAACAGAAGGAGAGAGGGATGGAGGGAGGAGAGGAGGGGTGGGGCAGTATGGAGGGATTGACACAACAGCAGCTGGAATTATTTGGGACATTATTACATTTTTTGTCCAAGCAGAAGAACGTAAACCGCTTTCCCCGCGTAAATCTTCTGGATGAAATCAATTAAACATGCAATAACGTAGCCCTCTCCTTCAATGACACGCGCTACTTTACATAATGGCTGTGGCTCGTTGGCGCTCTGCATGTTGTTTGGAGATTCTACAAGGTTGCTTTTCTTTATCTGCTGTTTTGTTCATCTTAAGGGAACTGTGTTTTTTAATGGCCATTTAATGAGACATGTTTTATTTTCTATTTGAAAATGCTCGAGGGTAAATGAGGTATCTTTGTTGTTGTGTGACGTGGCTTGGTCTCTCTTCTAGTCCAATATGAGGTAGAGTATAGAGCTCTGTGGAGGATATAGAGTCAGTGGACTGGTCCAAGGAACCAGACTGGGCCTCAAGATGGAGATGGTTATTATTAAGCTAAAGCTGAACACACAGGCTCAGGTCACCCCCCGTCCCCCCCCCCGTCCCAAACCTACCCAACCTCCTGCAAAGCCCCCTCTCTTTTCTCTCCCTTCCTCAAATTCCCTCCTTTCTTCTTTGTCCTAATAACAAACATATTTTAGATTGCTATTCAGCCAATCTCCCCCACCACTCCAACCACCTCCTGTGATAATTAAACCAGGGCTTCCCTCAACACAGACCACACCCACAACTGCCAGCAGCACCGGTATCCAAGGTCAAAGGTTGCAGTCTAGACTGGCGTGGGATTGCTTTGATCAAATGTACAAGCATGTTTATTCACCATTGCTATAGGTGGCTAAAAGCATTTGGTCTTAAGTTCTGCTTTGTATAGTATTGATTTATGGGAGGTGTAGCCCATTACTATTGTATGTAACACTGGTCCTACAGACACTATGGCTGTACAGAAATCTCTGGTGTGTGTGTTCTCTTTGTACACACCTACAGTACATTGCGACATACTGAATGAGACACCCACCCAGGAGAGGGTTCACAGTGTCTAAGTCGCCTTGGAGATTGGGGGCTGTGTGTGTACTGTTGTGTTTTCCCATTCTAGAGATTTTGTGTATGTGTGTGTGTGTGTCACAACTTCCTACAGTACATTTGATCAGATTGGTCAGTAACCGAAGCCACATAATTTTCTCTCTCTCTCTCTCTCTCTCTCTCTCTCTCTCTGTCTCTCTCTTTCTTTCTTTCTTTCTCTCCCTTTCTGTCTCGCTATCTCCCTCTCCTCCTCTCTTCCGTTTATCTCTGGGACCTGGTGGAATGCCTGGGGTGCATCCTAAGATGTGTGAGGGTCAGAACGGAGGTTGCATTAGACTGTCGGTCCTGTGTGTGTGTTTGTGTGAGGATGTTTGCATCTTAATTTTGGCAGAGTGTAGTATGTGTTTGTGTCAATGTGTGTCTCTGCCTCTAGCTTCATGTGTGTGTGTGTGTGTGTGTGTGTGTGTGTGTGTGTGTGTGGTGTGTGTGTGTGTGTGTGTGTGTGTGTGTGTGTGTGTGTGTGTGTGTGTGTGTGTGTGTGTGTGTGTGTGTGTGTGTGCGTGTGTGTGTGTGCGTGCGTGTGTTTATCCCCGGGCAGCAGTGACAGCCCTTGCCAGCTGGCGGGATGTTCAGAGCTGGTGGAATGTTCCGCAGGGTTCTACTGGGAGAGATAAACTAGAGCTCCAGGGGCGGAGAGGAGCTGTACTGGCCATCACCCCCACACACCACACACACATAAACACACTTCAGAAAGGTTTAAACAAACATACACCACACACACACACACACGCACACACACACATAAACACACTTCAGAAAAGTTTAAACAAACATACACCACACACACACACACACACACACGCATACACACTGCTTCCCTCAAATGCCCAAT